>NC_132900.1:4197318-4432318 GCF_030463535.1 Salminus brasiliensis | reverse complement strand
TTAATGCATCTACAAAAGGAAAGGTTATTACAGCAATTGCACATGAAAACACTCAGAGACATGCCTGAGACGCTGTCTTACCATAAATTAAACATTTTGTCCTAAAAATCTATTCATGGTGGAAGGACACATGCAAAACCATATGCATTATAAGAAAAAATAGACCTCAAAAATTTTCTTAGCCTCTAAAATCTACGTCACAAAAAAGTTATATATACATAAAGCAGTCACCAATACATTGCCCAGAGCTTGAGGCAGTATTGTACGTAGAATGTTCATAGTAATTTCATAGTAATAATATTTAGATATATTCCAGTGTATTTAACTGCAATTTATATTACTGTCACTCAAAAACCTTGTATCAACAATTTTGCTGTTTTTAATGTTTAACATAACGTGAATCTGGCAGTTGTTCTTTACATTGTATCCAAATTTCCTTAATTATGCGTATTTATATTCTTGTCTAGTTTGAAATACGTGCTCAAACATAAAATATGTTAATGAATCTACATCACAGAGAGTTATGACATAAAGCAGTCACTAATACATTGCCCAAAGCTTGAGGCAGTATTGTACGAGAGTTTTAAGAGGGGAAGGATACGTGTAGGGTGAGGCAAAAAATAGTCCCCAAATCTGATTTGTGTTTTTTACTGTTCATAGTTTTGGTGGTAGAAACCAGATGTCAGAATTCACAGCTTCTGAATACATTTAAATGTGACAAATTCCAATATTTAGATATATTCCAGTTTATTTAACTGCCCAGAGCTTGAGGCAGTATTGTACGAGAGTTTTGAGAGGGCTTTTGTGTTTTGGTGGAGGGATACGTGTAGGGTGAGGCAAAAATAGTCCCCAAAGAAAATGTATTTTCTTAAATTTACCACTACTTTATCATCAACACTCAAAAAACCTGAGAGAGACATGCAGTCAGGATCACTGGTGGGTTTGGGGGGTAAATAAAGGGGATATATTTCTACTCAATTCACACCAATCTCACCCTACGTTTTCAATCTCTGTAAAAAACGTAGAGCCCTTTAATACAGGCCTAGTTTAGACATGGTGAGTTGTAGTCATCTTTGATAGAAATTGATTGAATCCATTGAAATCTGTGAAATCTGTGATCTAATTACAGTAATTGTAATTAAACTGAGATTCCAATTACTGATCAGATTCATTCCCATGGGCACTGTAATACTGTGCAGTTGTACACTGCTAAAAGTAAAAGTTCCCTGAAGAACCTTTAGGAGTTTTAGGAACGCATGCTAATGCCAGGTGAGGCCCGAGTGTCTGAGAGTCCACCATCAGAACTATCTGCCTAATACTGAGAAGATCCCGCTTGTGCCACCAAACACCAAAACAGCTCGGGCCTGTCAAGGCATGGACTCAAGACACAAGACCTCTGACGATGTTCTCTGGTATCTAGAAAGCCAAGATTAATGTTAGCAGCAGAGCCTGTAAGTTGTCTTGTAAGTTGTGAGGTGGGGCCACTGTCCAAAGTAGAAGATCCTTGAAGAACTTTTGGAGGGTCTTTGGTTTAGAACTGTGGAGGAACCTCGTAAGGTGCTTTGAGGAACCTTCAAAGAATGTTTTCTTCTAAATACCTTTTCTGGAAGGTTCCTCAAAGCACCTTTAGGTATCACGGTATCAAAATGAAGAACCTCCAAAAGTTCCTAGATCTTATACTATTAAGTGTTTAGCAGTAGAATTTAGTTACTCTTAGCATGATGGTCCATATTTCAGATTTCAGTATTATTTTAGTATATAATAGTTTATAATTATAACGAATGATTATCTAATTGATAACAGCAAAACCTTAATATTTGAATAACAGGTAAACGCACTTCACTTAAGAGTAAACTGCTGTTTATTTTTGCCAAAAAACTAAAATTAGGTGAAATTAGAGCTCTGCCAATATGAATCAATTAAAGTTCTATAAAATTAATACTAATAATAAAAGTAAACACAGTGCGAATAAGCAATTCAAGCTCATCGAAAACACTCTACAATATTTACATTTCATATTAATGCCCGATAAAGTGTTTCTAATAGTGTATGATTTTTATGACAGGTCCTTTAATTCGGTCATTAGGTCATTATTAGTCAGTATACTGATCCTACAGGAGTGAGTGAGTGAGTGTGGCTCTTTAAGGCCTGGGAGCAGTCAGGCACATGAAGCGGCCTGCAGAAGATGTTCAGGAATAACAGATAAGAGCCTCAGTCATCGGTCATTAGATTCAAGTGTTTAAAAAGCCATTAGACAGCAGTCAGATAGTCATTGGTCTCTTTCTGGTTTACGTACAGGAGAATTATTGGCGGCTATTTTTAGCTGAGTGGCTAGCTGGCTAGCCTGGAATGATTTTCCACCTTCAGAGGGTTACTCTTGCAACAGTCTGACTGCCCTGACGAAGCTTTCTACATGTGGTTCTCTAACGTATTCTGCACATAAGCACGTATTTTAAACTAGACGAGAATATAAATATGCATAATTAAGGAAATTTGGATACAATGTAAAGAACAACTGCCAGATTCACATTGTTATGTTAAAACATGAAAAACTGCAAAATTATTGATACAAGGTTTTTGTGTGACAGTAATATAAATTGCAGTTAAATAGACTGGAATGGATCTAAATATTGGAAATTGTCCTATTTAAATGTATTTAACCCATTAATGCATCACATATATTTACATAAATTAACATATATTAACATATATTGCACACATATTTGTTATATAGGTGATTATTGTATGTACATAATTTTTTCTCTGTATCATTTTAGTTTTTGATAATTCTTAAATATTCTGAAAAGTCCTCTATGTCTTTAAGAATAAAGGAAACAATGGATTTTTTGAAGTGATTAAGAATTTTTAAGCTTCGTGAAAGAGCTGCACGAGTGTGAAGAACCTTTTTAAATGAGAAAGAATCTTAATATAATGAAAACATACTATAATCATTAAAGATTTTTTCCTGAACTGGACATCCAAGCCAAGGACCATTTAAGAGCCTTTAAGTTCACCTCGGCACACATCGGCATATCGTCGCTGTCATACAAAAATTAAATACTTTTCGAGGCAAAGTAAAAAGATTTAATTTCAAATCATGTTTGGAGCGTTTCTATTGGTCCATCACATTTTGGATACAATGTAACAAACAACTGCCAGATTCATAATCTGTCAAATAACCTTAAACAGTAAAAACTTCAGTATTATTTTAGTATATAATAGTATATAATTATAATGAATAAATTATTAATTGATAACAGCAAAACCTTAATATTTGAATAACAGGTAAACGCACTTCACTTAAGAGCAAACTGCTGTTTATTTTTGCCAAAAAGCTGAAATTAGGTGAAATTAGAGCTCTGCCAATATGAATCAATTAAAGTTCTATAAAATTAATACTAATAATAAAAGTAAACACAGTGCGAATAAGCAATTCAAGCTCATCGAAAACACTCTACAATATTTACATTTCATATTAATGCCCGATAAAGTGTTTCTAATAGTGTATGATTTTTATGACAGGTCCTTTAATTGCTACTCCTTTCCCAGTAGGTCATTACTAGTCAGTATACTGATCCTGGTCCATTCGCCATCACATTTGGATACAATGTAACGAACAACCGCCAGATTCATAATCTGTCAAATAATCTAAAACAGCACAAACTGAGAAATGAGAGTTCTGCTTTAGAGCGACAATATGCCAGATTTCTTTGTGAATTTCAGTTGAATGTACTGAATTTTCAAGAGCCCATATCCTAAATGTTCTATGTGTTTCATTGTGTTTCTGAGATCTGCTCCAACAACAAGCTAAAAATAAAAAAAATGTTTTATCCATTTCACCTAAACAGGCTGTGTAGTTACTGTGCCTTCAAGACTAGCATATTTATCCAATATACTACAATGTCTTTAGGCTGTGTCTGAAATATAATATATGAAATATAATATAATATGTAATAAATGCTACCTACAGTATTTGAAGGCAGGAAGGTACAGAGTCTTGTATAGAATCAACTGCTTGTATGAAATGCTGCCTGCTATAGTACCTTCATCTTGCTGCTTTGTAAAGGCAGCGTAGATGTTTCCTTCATTACTTTTCGGCCATATCCCCCTTAAAAAGCCTATGGGCCACCGGCGAGCAAAAACATCTATTACCAGAGAATAGTCCCACCAGTTAGTACAGAAGTCCCTGTGAGTGTTAATGGGTTAAAGACTTTAGTTCTGATAAGTAAATGTGTTGTTTCTGTGATATCAGTAAAGTAACTCATTCAAAATGGGCTGTTTTTGGGCTTAGTTCATATGTAAATGGACTGGGAGAGAATGGTATGTCTTCAACAGTGTGTATATACTGAACCACATCAGCCTCTTTTATTTCCAAAAATTGAAGATATTTAGTTTTCCATCAAAACAGGCTCTTTAAAACTGCTCTGCAAACTTGATTAATGCCTTTTTGAAGTTTTGAAGGAAACAGGTAATGCGTTTATTCAAATATCCGCTGGACTTCGCAGTGTCCGTCCTACAAAGACCAGGAGGTAAATGCAAATACATTGACCCAAAGCCTGTTTGCCAGCATGACTGGCTCTCACAGCACTATCAGCACATGTAGGCAACAGAAATCAATGCTCCTTTAAGCAAGTCCGCTTCTTGAGGCTCCTGTTGCGTGGACCTTGTTGTTCTTTCCAAGCTTCATCCACTCAGCCTTCATCCTGTTGGTCGAACGCCTGTGTTTTGTCTAAAGGGAAGGTCAGGCCTCTGTTCTCTCCTGCCGCTTTCCCTGAATCAGCTGTTTAAAAGCACTGGCCGACGCTATCAGCTCCGGCACCCGCTACGTCACCCACGGCGGCCCGAGACCGCGCCGAGAAGAGACAGCCAGGCAGACGTTATGATAGGCCCTGGGTCTGAAGGCCTTGCTGTTGTCTCTTTCAGAGGAAGCCTATCAGGATTAGCACTTGGGCAGATTCACGAAAGAGGCCTCCACAAGGTCGTTTGATGTTCCCAGCTTCGTTATACACTGGCGACTGTATGGGACTGGTGTCTGACACAATAATAGACCGGGTCCCCATGAAGGACGCAACGAGGTGTTTGGTTCTTCAAGGAGCTTCTTGAAGACTTCCAATGTATGTTAGAGTATTATTTACATGGTCTGACAGACACTCGGTGGACACTGAGCTGCTCTCTGTGAGCTGTTCCTCCTAAACTCTTCCACTGTTCAATAATAATATCACTCACAGCTGATGGAGGAAGATCTAGGAGGGAGGAAATTTCACCAGCTGACCTGTTGTTGTTGGTGCAGCGGTGTTTCCTATTACATACAGAACCACGCTGGAGTTCAGTGAGCTCTTTAGAACCTCCCGTTCTTTAACTGGTGTGTGTAAGACAGGCCGACTGCATGGCTAGGGGCTTGATTTTATACCCCTGCGGTCTGAATGGGACTGAATGAAAAGGAACCAGAATTCAATAATTAAGAAGTGTGTCCCAATACTTTTGTCCACATAGTGTAAAGGTCTGAGGTCTCCGACACAGTGTGAATTTGATCCCGAACCCGTTGCAGTCGGCCCTGTCCTACGTAGAGAACCGTAGAGAATGGGTGTCTGACACAACAGCTTTAAAATAGCTCATAACTCAGAGAATGTGCTGGGCCTGCTCCAATCAGTCAAGCCTTATCATCCAGAAATGACAAGCAACTTCCAGAGAGTGGCATCTAATTAAATGAACACTCGAAGCAGCAGAAACAGCAGCTTGTTCAATCACTCCCATGTAATAAGTTACAGTGCGTTCAGAGGCTGAGCCTTCTCAAGTACCAGGAGCACTCGCTCTCACTGCTGAATCCCACAGTGGCAAAAGCCTCTCAGCTGGTCCCGAAACACTGACAGCCCCCTTTCCTTTCCTTCAGCGTGGAAAAATGTTGTCATGCTTCAGAATTTATTTTTCTCTTTTTTTCAAAACCTTTTTGTCCACAGAACAAATGATTTCGCTGCACTTTTGATAGGATCTCAGCCAAACTCCAATGGAGAGCTGGCGCAACAAACACGGCAACACTACACTACGATATGGCTTTGTTTCCCCTTGTCCTTTGGTGACCGCACACACCACTGACCCTTATATGTACTCACCACTTGTGTTTTTTACAATGTCATGCCCCTGTGCATTATATACGTCTCATATGCTTCACACATTTATGTAAACAACTGCATACCCACATTATATCCCATTTCTATGAGATACTCTGTCATACAATAAACATTTCAAATGACCGGAGAGGCCTAAAATTTGTCATGTTAACAAGTGGAGTATGGCGGAACAAAATTGTGGTTTTGATACCTTCAGCTTCTCATTTCACCTTTGCGATGAACAACTTCACACCCACCTCCACCCCACCTCCCCCTTCCTTCGCCCCCAATGCTTTCTCAAGGCTTCCCCATGAAAGGGCTTCACGGCTTCACGCACCTACCACAAAGCCACCAGAACTACAGAGTTCGTCTTCCCCGATTCTGCCGTCCAGGCATGGTCCATACTAGCAAACTGTATTTGGGACCTGTCACCGTCTCACCTGCCAGCTTTCTAAATTTCTCTGACTCCTCAAACCTTGTGCTAACACTCAGCAGCCATCAGCGCCTTGAAACAACTGTCTAAAGATCTGAAAACAAAGGTAGGCCATGTTCACAAGGCAGGACAAGGCTGTTTTCTACAGCGTGGACTTTGGTTTTGACGAAGTGGGAAGCCAAGGAAACTGTGGTGAAGTGAAGCTGAAAACTGGAAGACCCAAGAAAACCACAGAAGAACGAGAACTGCTCATATGCTGGTAAAACCGACAAATCCAAACCCCCACACGACTTTCAAGAAGCTGCAGGAAGAGTCAGTGAGAAGTGATAGTGCACTATTCCACTGTGCAGCATTGCTTCCACAAACATAACCTTGACGGGAAAGTCTTAGGAAAGAAACCTTGCGAGCTGTTGCAAGCTGTGAGGGTTATACAAAGCATGGACTCCAAAAATAGGCATGGGCCACACCAATGACTTAGATTTTTAAATTATGTTTATTTTTTTAAATGATTTTTAAAACAATATTTAATTTTAAATGTATTTTATTACATTTTATTTTATGTTAAACAATTAGGATTGGCCAAATGTGTGTAATATATAAAAGGGAACATGTTGGCGCTTCCGCTGACATTACTCCTGATTTTCTTGGCGAAAGTGTTGGCACTTTTTGTCACACACTCCCCATACACACACTCCCACTTACCTTACATATAGAAGCACTTGTATATAACACTAATGAGCCCTATACAAGTTATACCGCATATGAGCGCTGTGTGAACGTAGACATTCCCACTTAGACGTTCTAGACAGCAGCCACACAATACCGGCCGGAGCTAGTTTCTATGGCGTGACAAGGGCTTTGTTTGAGCATAAAATACATATGCATTCTACATTCTGCAATTATGGCTTTTATCAGGCCTCCAATCAAACAGTCAAACGGTGCTTATTCTTTTTGTGTGTGTGTGTGTGTGTGTGTATGTGTGTGGGGTTAGTACCGGCGCTGTACCAGGCACTGTTATAAGACGGCCTGACTGTTTGCTTCTCTGTTTACTCATGGCGGGAGTCGAGTGTTTGAGGCTAGCTCTGATCCCTACTGGAGAAAAGCGCAAGAGAGAGAGAGAGAGAAAGCAGGGCGAGAGACATGACTCCATCGATAAACAATGTGTCACTCCCTACCACTTGTCTATGAGACTGAGTGTTTTTTAAAATCAGCTCCTTGTTCTTTCAATATGTCAGACTAGGCCACAACTGCCACGACTCTGTTTTATATGTGTGTTTGTGTGTGTGTGTGTGTGTGTGTGTATGTGTGTGCGCTTGCTTTTCAAAAGGCACCCGAGGTCTCAAAGGAGTGGAACTTTGGCAGTCCTATCAGGCCGATCGGCAGCGGGGACGGTGTTAACATTGTGCGCGGGCCTTGTGGCCTGGCTCTAAAAGGCGTGCGAGATCGTGGCCGTCTTTGTTCCTCAGACAGACGCACTTCCGCGTCGTGTCTGTGCAGCACGTATGCACTCCATTATTACCGCAAATGGTTTTATGACCTGCCGAGCAGCTCCATGTTCTCAAAAGTCCTTGTTTGAAATGGTGGAAGGTGAACTGGAGGAGAGCAGAGGGCAGAGGGTGTACAGAGGGGACCTTGTTAGCATTAAGGCTGATGAATGGGGTTTCCAGGTTGGAGATATGTTTTAGGAGGCCTGGCAGAGTTGGAAAAGCAAGGAAATGAAGATCCAGCTCTAATGAGAGAGATTGAGAGCTAATCACGTCTGTTAAAGCTTTTACTGTGCTTCTTGCAGAGTTTAGTAACCTCTATGTTCAGGTTCTAGGGGTTGTGTATTGCTAGTAAACTGTGTGTATTAGGCATTGTGTGGCTAATTTCTGGCAGTGTCCGAGCTCAGAAGTGCCGTAGTCTATCAACATTAGCTTTGGGTATTCAGAGTTAATGACTAAGCACTTTTGAAAGTGGCTCTGGATAAGAGCGTCTACTGAATGCCGCAAATGTAATGTCGAGCTTTGGGGCTTAATATCGTCGCAAATCTTTATTCAGATTTGTCAGATTGGTCTGTCTGTCCTCTAAACATCACCCCATTCCTCTTTACCAGGGCTGCCCAAAGTGCGGATCATGGGCCAGAGTTGGGCCATAATATGGGTTGATTTGGGCCACCAGAAAGTGACCCTCACCCCACTTCCTTCAGAATATACCAATTAATATTTATACTTTTTAACAAATGTAAAGTGTACCACCCTTCTGTACCTCTGTATTGGTCTGTTTTTCCCCCTCATCCCACCCCACCACAAACACTGATCTTCCCCATCCAATATAAAATCTGTGCTAAGCTGTAATATAAAGTGGTTGATTTCAACACTACACGAGCAAGTGCTGCATATTTGTATGTCTGAAATATATATATTAAGATGATCCAGCTATAGAACATAGAGTTGACTGTACAGGAGGGTTGCAGTGGAATACTGGTTTTAGGTATATCATGGTATGAAAATTTATGAGAATTATACATGTGACAAAAAACAATCAATCAATCAATCAATTACACACTAATTTCTTACTATTTTCACTATTTTTTTTATTTTATTTTTACTATTTATTAAAGATCTATGTGTCCTGTGTCAGATTTTATTCATAAAGTGGCAACGCAGAACAGTATTTCGAGAGCAACACTAGTTTTAGTACAGACATTGCATTGGCCTAGTATAAAACATGGAGCCAGTGGCTAAAGGCTGTATATTTTCCTTCAAATGCCACTTTTATTATAGATTTGTGTCCTGTGTCAGATTATATTCATAAAGTGCCATCAAGTGCTGTTTTACAATGAGTTAAAAAACAGCCAATCAATTGAATGATGGAGAAAATTATCAGCAGATTACAGTATACAGTAATTAACCCATTGAAAAGCTGAAAGTGTTATTACTCTATTAACTTTATTTACCAAAGAATAGCCCCACCGGTTTGTACAGAGGTCCCAGTAGATACTGAGTAATACACCTTAGTGTGTGATAAGCCTTTTGTGTTTTAGCGCTACTTAGTGAACTAAATAGCCTCTTCCAATGTAGCACAATAATAATGAGGGAGTAGAGAGCCATTTCAGTCACAGCCAGTGTCTCATGCATCAGGCAATGTACTCATAATTACGTCATGCAATAACTTTCAAAGATTTTTAGTCGTTTTTAGGGACATCAAACGCTTCAGACGTCTAGTGTGAACAAAACCTGAATAACTTAACATCTTCACCATTTAAACAGTTAGTGGAGTGCCCCTTCTTAAGGCAACTTAACATTCAACTAAACAATCTGAAGCCACCAGGCTGTGGGTAGTGATGAATCTGGCTTAAATAAAAGCACATTTGGGCATTTAGTACAGTCTATCTCTCCTCCATGCCCAACACCACTAGAAAGACCTCCTCTTACACCCCCACCACTGTGCCAGGTTTGTTTTGATAGTCTTTTGCATCTAGCCGTTGTGATGGCTCTCTGAGGAGCCTGATGTTTAGAGAACACAACGAGATTTCAGGCCTGCCGAGAAGGCAAGGGCTTCTCCGGCCATCCGATAGAGAGATCCCAAAAACAAGATATGCAAATGGTTCAGAAGATGAGTCAACTGTGGGTCGTCTACTGTGATACGAGCGGCCTGCTCCAAACAAGATTACCCATGTCACAGATAACCGCCGATTTTCCTTCAGCTAAGAGGCAGAAGCTTACTTTACGTCATCGTGTGTGAGATATCTAGTCTGACGTACAGCACAATCAACTGTATGTTGGCAATGATTGGGTTTTATAAGAGGTGTTTTATCTTAAAAGTGGCAAAGAAGAGCATTTACTTGTTTTTTAATGTATAAATAGTAAGTCTGTGACTGTCAGCTATAAAGGGTTGCAGTGGTGTACTGGTTTTAGGTATACCATGGTATGAAAATCTATGGTAATTATACATGTGTACATTTGCTTGATACCAGCACTGAGGAAAAAACAATCAATCAATCAATCAATTATCCACTAATTTCTTACTATTTTCACTATTTTTTTTTTTACTGTTTATTAAAGATTTATGTGTCCTGTGTCACATTATATTCATAAAGTGCCAACGCAAAACAGTATTTTGAGAGCAACACTCTCTTAGTACAGACATTAAATCCAGTGATTTTGTGTATTGGCCTAGTATAAAACATGGAGCCAGTGGCTGAAAGCTGTATATTTTCCTTCAAAATGCCACTTTTATTATAGATGTATGTGTCCTGTGTCAGATTATATTCATAAAGTGCCATCAAGTGCTGTTTTAAAAACCAGCCAATCAATTGAATGATGGAGAAAATAATCAGCAGATTACAGTATACAGTAATTAACCTATTGAAAAGCTGAAAGTGTTATTACTCTATTAACTTCATTTACCAAAGAATAGCCCCACCGGTTTGTACAGAGGTTCCTGTGGATACTGGCAAAGAATGCATTTATTGAGTATTTTACTTGTTTTTTAATGAATAAATAGTAAGTATGTGACTTTGGCTGGGCAATAATGCGCTAGTTACCACCCTGTTATTTTGCCTCAGAATGAAACGCACTGATTTTCCTGTTATGCTTTTTAAATGACAATCTCTGCTCTGATTGGCTGGTTTAGGAAACCAGTGATGTCTCAAAGACCCCCCACATTACAGCATAGTTTTAACACTGTGACAAAAATACTGTTATTATACCCAAGTGCTGTTCTCCCCTTGTTGTGTTGTCTCAGCGCTATGTGATGTGCTGTTAGCTTTTAGCCTTGCCCCCACTCGCTTTTCCGAAATTTGGCTGTATTGAGTCTTACCAGTAAAACAATTAGCCTGTGTTCTCTTTTCTGATGTGTGTTTGGCTCCAGTTTGGTTCAGCTGAGGTAGTCGAGTTTGTTTTGGAGGGAGTGGACCATGGAGAGAAGAAATGGTAACAGCTAGTGTCAGCTGCTGTTAGCTTTTAGACTAGCGCAGATCTTGGTTTGCTCCCCTGGCTTTCGCTTTGTCGCATGCTGAGTTTGGACACTGACACAGGAAAAGCTGTGGTCTTGAGGCCTGGTTCCCCCTTAGGCCGGAAACCCATACTTACATCTGAAGTCTGGAGGTGATGAGCTGCTTTTCAGTGTCAGCAACACCATATTCTTCACCATGTGGTCACATTTCACCCCTCTTCAGCTTTGATTAGAGATTTCTATAGTTTATAAAAAAAATATGGGGGTGTAAATATACAAAGACTGTGATGTAACAGTTTTGTGGTTTTGGCATTGGCCCGTTTTCCAGCTCCGGTTTGGTTCTGTTCTTTTCAAAGAGGAACAACAGTGTTTGAGCTTCACAGTTTGTCACTTCCATGTACCAAACCCTCTAAACTATTCCTCACGTTAACTTCATTCTCTTTAAAATGTGTATTAGAAGGTGAGAATGAAAAGGAGAAGGATCCTAATGACCCCCGCTTGCAACGCCTGGCTTTTAAACATTAATCTCTGATGGCTTACTGAGCGAGCGAGGCTCAATTGTTCCTGGATGTTGACATGAAAAACAACACGGGCCATGCATTCTCACCTTGCGCACTTCAAAGCTCCATCACCTAGGAACAATTGGCCTGCTTGTAATGGCAGTAGTTCTGTGTACCTGGCTGTGTTTGCTCCTGGCTCGCAAAGCCAAGTCGACAGCGGCATTCAAAGGGCACGGCACTCTCTCCATACACACACACACACAGTCCGAGAGGTGCTATTGTGCTCGTGCCTTACGTAAAAGTGCCTCTCACGCCAACAGCAGACAATGGTCCAGAGAGGGAAGGAACTCAGAGGAACCCAAAACAGCAGAGGCTGGAGGAGTCCACTACCCTGCATTGTCCAACCTCTTAAACCTCACAGATGTTCACTCTGTAGGGAAGTAACAACATAGTCTGCAGTTAAGGGGTTAATATTTTCCCTTGTGCCGGTACACCTAGAGCAGCTCATGAAGGGCTGGACAAAAGCTGGCGAGCTGGCTCAGGTGTGTTTGACCAGGGAACACAGTTTGGAGGGCAATTAGCTAACTCCAGGACCGGAGCTGAGGACCACTGGCATAGGTCATTGGATAGTGTGTAGGCTTTTTGTTCAGCATAATTCAATCATTAAGATGTAAACAAGGTTATTACAAACTTCTATTACCAGAGAATAGCACCACCAAATTGAACAGAAGTCCCTGTAGTTACTAAGTAATACACATTATGGGTAATAAGCCGTGTTATAAGCTGTTTTAAGGGGTTAATAATCTAAAAGCCTAATCACAAAAACCTATTTTTAATAATAATATTTAAGGTAATACTAATTAATATTAATAATAATTCAAGATTATAATGCAAATATTTCGTTTGTAGTCATGGCAACCCCAGGTTCTGGTTCCCTGCCACAGTAAATAAATCTGAGGTGCTGTGTTATTTCACACCAAACAATTCCACTCTGAACGACTTATTATACTTGTTATAGAGTTTCAAATATGTTTGGAAAATTCTATGGAATTCCGCTTTAATACAATCTGAATTTAATACAATCTGACAGTAAAAATAGTAGCCACACATGAGTTTGGTCTTATAAATCAGCAGAATCAATATATGACCATTTCCATTCTTGCAACATAACATCCCAAAATATGCTAAATAAAAAATATAAGTACATAAAGTACAATAAATATCATTTATTATGAATCAGTAATTGTTGCACCCAATCGCATGAAAACATGGACGCATTTCTATAGAAATGAAGCCAGAACTGTCCGCCATGTTGTCAAATGTGCAACCAAAGTCTGAGCAGAAGACACCAGAGGCAAAGCCAGACTCATCGCCTACTCATTTGGTAGACTCACCCTCTTCTCCCATATCAAGTGTGTCTCAGACCACCTTCACTGAGCTCACAGCCCAGAAGCAGTGCGAATTTCCCCTGGATTCCCAGTTTCTTTGGTAAGTGGACGCTCCAACAGTAAAAGTGCAGCTCATGTAAGTTCCTCTACAACTCAGCTCCTCCAGGTAATGAACAGAAAGTACACCATGCAGGTCCTGCAGACGACAGGTCTTTTCCAGCCAAGGCTGTCAATGTCATGCAAGCTAGCATGCTAATTCTGGAAGTGTTTGTTATCCACTACCTGTTGCAAGATCAGCAGATAATTGGGAAAAAAAAACTACCACTAGATAAAACACACTATGGAGGGGGGGGGGGGGGGGTGCAACTCTATGCTAGCTAATACAATCCAAGGGGGATCAGTCTGACTGGCTAACTAGCATGATAGCTAATACAGTCAAGTGGGGTGGACCAGCTCGGCTGGCTAACCAGTAGCATGTTCGCTACATCGGCTTGCTAACGAGTAGCATGCTAGCTACATCAGCTGGCTAATGAGTAGCACGCTAGCTACATCGGCTGGCTAACCAGTAGCATGTTCGCTACATCGGCTGGCTAACGAGTAGCATGCTAGCTACATTGGCTGGCTAACGTATTGGGTCCTAAATGGTCCGGGGGGATAGGAATCTAATGGAATCACATGATCTTCTGACGACAGGTCAAACACTTAGATGGCTGCACCACTCAGGAGCACCAGGTGGAATTTCTTAAATTTATTGGGGTCTGTAGGTAAGATCAGAAAAAAGGGTTATGCTGGAGTACAGCCGTTCTCCAGGACCTGAACTGGAACCACTGCACCTAATCAACAGTACATCAGCTTCTAGGCTAGCTTGTGGTGATAATTTGTCATGATGTCAGTTTGAAACACATGATCTACAAGCCTGCTTCCTCATTCACACAAACAGTACATAGATTTGCCGTAGGTCCACCACAGATCCTCGAGTTCCTCCCTTTGTGCTTGTAGCCCCACCAAGCCCGAACAAGTGCTAAAGGCCCATATATCACAACACTTGCTAACCCTCAACTTCTGCCCTTGAGGAAAACAAGGAGGCATTAAACGTCAGCCTCGACTTCCTTCGCTTTGTAAAAGACGTCTTTATGCCCGGGTGTTTATGGAGGGCCAGGATAAGGGGCTGTTCTTGGCTCTTGTGGTTGGGGCGGTGATAGTGGATGGGTATCTGGGAGCTTTTCAGCTGTGCGAGGGAGTTGGAGGAGTGTACATGGAGCCGGACAGACGGAAGGGTCTTCTCAAGGCAGCGCGAGATGCTCTGGGTGGATAAGGAGACACCTGTGCACGTGGTGGACATGGCCCGGGTCAGCATGAGGCTCAAGAACATGAGGCATCAATCAGTAACATGGTTGTATGAGGCAGTTAATGATTAACGCAACTCCCAGGATGGCGTCCCCCTTTAAACTTGACGAGAGCAGGAGGGACTTCATCATATGTCTGGGATGGAAATAAATACATTTACCCCATCTTTAAATCTTTAGCATAGTTGCGCCAGTAAATGTAGAAAGTTCAGTTTTAGCATGTGTTGTGATATATGGGCCTTTAGCACTTGTTAGGCCTGGCAGACCTACAAGCACAAAGGGAGGCTCTAATATACCAGAGTTCAAAATACAACATATCCTCACTGCCACGCAAAAACCTTGTATCTTCAAAATAGCAACTTTACAGAAGACGGATAAAAACTTTTCTTAACTTTAAATTTAAGATTTTATTCATTTTAAGTCATTTTGAAGCTTTTCTGTTGGTCCTTGGTCATAAAACAGAACAGCTGCCAGATTCACATTACGTCAGAAAGTAAACAATGGCAAAAATGGATATACAAGTTTTTTTGTCTGACAGACGCGAGATGCTGTTTTTGCTGGTGATCATCATATTAATATCATTGCTGGTGATACGCAGAAGTGGCCAAAATTGGAGACAACCGTTGTTAGAGGACTAACTGCTAGCTAGCTAAAAGCTTCAGTCACAACCAGGCATTTTGCCACAGTAATGTAAAATGAACTTAGTTAATGTTTTAAAAAGAATCAATATTCAGTCAGAACCGATGTATATTACCAATAATCACTTCAAAACTGAGCATTTTTCTGTTGCGAAATGTTTTATTGTTACAGCAATGCTGTATCCAGTTAGCTGTAAACGTCCATTTGGGTCTGCTGGAACTGCCTGGGTGAGCTCAGCCAGCTACGTTGATCTATCTATAATCTATACTTTTGGTATGATTAGTGCCAGACATCCCCCCAGTTGTTGAAACATTATTTTGGTTGAGGTTGAAATTGTAAAATAGTACTGATATTTGTTGAAAAATATCAGTACTATGTTGGATAAGCGGTGCAGTAACGATGAATATTGCAGGTTCCAAACATTGGCTGCGATAAACATTGAATATACATGAAATTATTGCTGACCAGGAGATCCCTGAGCTCACCCAGGCAATTCCAGCAGACCCAAATGGACGTTTACAGCTAACTGGATAGAGCGTTGCTGTAACTCTACGTCAATAAAACATTTCACAACAGAAAAATGCTCAGTTTCGAAGTGATTATTGGTAATATACATCGTTTCTGACTGAATATTGATTCTTTTTAAAGTATTAACTAAGTTAATTTTACATTACTGTGGCAAAATGTCTGGTTGTGACTGAAGCTTTTAGTTAGCTAGCACTGAGGTAGATATAAACACTGACTATTTTAGCATAGTAAGCACTGAGGTAGATATAAACACTGACTATTTTAGCATGGTTAGCACTGAGGTAGATATAAACACTGACTATTTTAGTGTGGTTAGCACTGAGGTAGATATAAACACTGACTATTTTAGCATGGTTAGCACTGAGGTAGATATAAACACTGACTATTTTAGCATGGTTAGCACTGAGGTAGATATAAACACTGACTATTTTAGCGTGGTTAGCACTGAGGTAGATATAAACACTGACTATTTTAGCGTGGTTAGCACTGAGGTAGATATGAACACTGACTATTTTAGCGTGGTTAGCACTGAGGTAGATATAAACACTGACTATTTTAGCGTGGTTAGCACTGAGGTAGATATAAACACTGACTATTTTAGCATGGTTAGCACTGAGGTAGATATAAACACTGACTATTTTAGTGTGGTTAGCACTGAGGTAGATATAAACACTGACTATTTTAGCATGGTTAGCACTGAGGTAGATATAAACACTGACTATTTTAGCGTGGTTAGCACTGAGGTAGATATAAACACTGACTATTTTAGCGTGGTTAGCACTGAGGTAGATATAAACACTGACTATTTTAGCGTGGTTAACACTGAGGTAGATATAAACACTGACTATTTTAGCATAGTTAGCACTGAGGTAGATATAAACACTGACTATTTTAGTGTGGTTAGCACTGAGGTAGATATGAACACTGACTATTTTAGCGTGGTTAGCACTGAGGTAGATATAAACACTGACTATTTTAGTGTGGTTAGCACTGAGGTAGATATAAACACTGACTATTTTAGCATAGTTAGCACTGAGGTAGATATAAACACTGACTATTTTAGTGTGGTTAGCACTGAGGTAGATATAAACACTGACTATTTTAGCGTGGTTAGCACTGAGGTAGATATAAACACTGACTATTTTAGCGTGGTTAACACTGAGGTAGATATAAACACTGACTATTTTAGCGTGGTTAGCACTGAGGTAGATATAAACACTGACTATTTTAGCGTGGTTAGCACTGAGGTAGATATAAACACTGACTATTTTAGTGTGGTTAGCACTGAGGTAGATATAAACACTGACTATTTTAGCATAGTTAGCACTGAGGTAGATATAAACACTGACTATTTTAGTGTGGTTAGCACTGAGGTAGATATACACACTGACTATTTTAGTGTGGTTAGCACTGAGGTAGATATAAACACTGACTATTTTAGCGTGGTTAGCACTGAGGTAGATATAAACACTGACTATTTTAGCGTGGTTAACACTGAGGTAGATATAAACACTGACTATTTTAGCGTGGTTAGCACTGAGGTAGATATAAACACTGACTATTTTAGCGTGGTTAGCACTGAGGTAGATATAAACACTGACTATTTTAGCGTGGTTAGCACTGAGGTAGATATACACACTGACTATTTTAGCGTGGTTAGCACTGAGGTAGATATAAACACTGACTATTTTAGCGTGGTTAGCACTGAGGTAGATATAAACACTGACTATTTTAGTGTGGTTAGCACTGAGGTAGATATAAACACTGGCTATTTTAGCGTGGTTAGCACTGAGGTAGATATAAACACTGACTATTTTAGCGTGGTTAACACTGAGGTAGATATAAACACTGACTATTTTAGCATAGTTAGCACTGAGGTAGATATAAACACTGACTATTTTAGCGTGGTTAGCACTGAGGTAGATATAAACACTGACTATTTTAGCGTGGTTAGCACTGAGGTAGATATAAACACTGGCTATTTTAGTGTGGTTAGCACTGAGGTAGATATAAACACTGACTATTTTAGTGTGGTTAGCACTGAGGTAGATATAAACACTGACTATTTTAGCGTGGTTAGCACTGAGGTAGATATAAACACTGACTATTTTAGCGTGGTTAGCACTGAGGTAGATATAAACACTGACTATTTTAGCGTGGTTAGCACTGAGGTAGATATAAACACTGACTATTTTAGTGCGGTTAGCACTGAGGTAGATATAAACACTGACTATTTTAGTGTGGTTAGCACTGAGGTAGATATAAACACTGACTATTTTAGCGTGGTTAGCACTGAGGTAGAGTCTTTAGGGTGTCTGAATTCAGGTGTTTTCGCTCGCCCTAACTGACTTTGAATGATGGCCAAGTCAGTTATATAGAGCACTCAGGTGGGTACATGGGACGTTTATTGGAGTAAATAATGATTTTATAGGTTTTCAACGGCAACTGCTGCTTTATAGCAACAAGTTATAGCACTGCTTCCATGTAGAAACAGTGTCTTTCACACACCTACACACACACACATACACATGCCGCCCCGTCTTGCCTCCCAGGGTCAGGGGAACGTGATTACAGGCCATTTATCTCCCCCGCTCCCCCGAAACGGCCTTGTGGCTCCGGGGCAGAGGGAGAGGAGCGCCATCCTTGACAGACACCTTCAGTAAGCTCTTCCAACCCCCCACCCCTCCACCACCACCTCCAATCTAACCCCCCTCACCAAACACCCCAGTGCCCGTGCCCCCTGCCTGCCTCCTGCCTCTCTGCCTTGATAAACACTGCTGCTGAGGCTCAAACGAGGGTCAGGATAACCTCATGCTGACCTAGAGGCTCCGTCTTTTCTGTGTCTGAGGCGCACACACACACACACACATACACACGCACACACCAACCCCCAACCCTCCAACCCTCAACTCAACTGCTAGCAGTGCCACTACACACCTGCTGTCACCAAAGCCAATGTAGTGTAGCCCACCTTTTTAAAGGAGTAGTTCACCAAAAATGAAATTCACACAATTTTACTCTTACCCTGAACGTAGTTCATCAGTCACATCAGACACGTTTGGTTCTTTTATTTGGCACCAGAATTACTACGCTAATGCAGCTAACAGGTAATGGATGTCTATGTCACCCAAATCCTAGAATTTTACAAACTTTTGCCTGGGGAATGTTGCACTTGGAAAAATGGGGCTTTTGAGGGTTCCTTAGTCAAGGCCTTGGATCTTTATAGAGCATTTGGATGCTTATATGGTTCTAAAGAGTTTTCTGATCGGTGGAAGACCTTGTAGATCAGTTTATGCAGAACCTTTTAGAAAAGCAAGCCCTGTATATTATCCTTAAAGCTACTTCCCATCCTCCAAGTCATCCCAAACACAGGTCTGGGCTCTGGGGTGGTCAGTAGGTCAGTCAGCAGCTCCAGCGGTCTGATTTCGCTGTTTGCTTTTTCAGCAAGAGCTTCTCGATCACCTCCACGTTCTTGAAGACCCACAGCGTTGAGTTGTCGTCTTGCAGTGGAAGGATGGACACAAACACCTGGAGATGTTTTCAGATCTGAAGTGAGAGTGGAGCTTGATCTTCTCCTCTCTCTCGAAGATGAAAGCTGTAAGTGCTGTTTATCTGATGAGGGCAGTGTTGGTGGTCTACCAGGTCTTGCATGGGGTTGTTAGCAGCCCCATTTTCTCTGGGTCTTTCAATTATCACCTTAATGCCCTGCTTTCTTTCATCTTGGATAAATGGGTTATCTAATATCTAATATTATCTGACTAGAGGTTCTCCTGAAAAATGGGGAACTTGTCTTTCAGTAGTCTGACACACAGGACCAGTCAAAAGTTTGGACACGTTGAAGGTAAGCTGTGGTTTTTAATATATTTTAATGCCAAGGTTTATGATAAAGTACTCTGCACAAATAAACCGGTATCTCCAAAAGTGCAAAACTTCTGTCAACTGTCAATGGTCAAGTCATTTTTGAGCATTTCTATTGGTCCATTCATCATTGAACCTCATTGAAATGAACTGGACACAGTGTAAAGAACAACTGACAGATCCACATTATGTCAAATGTCAAAATATGACATTAATATGTCAAAAAATTATGCGGTTATGAGCAGCCAGAAAGGCCTCAGCATGTGTGTATCTTCTTTAGTCCTTCTATAAGGAGGAGTGTCCAGTTCATGACTGGTACTGCATATTGAGGGTTGATGTGAGTGTAATTACAGTGCCGCATGATGACATGATGTGCTGGCCCTCAGATCGGCAGATGGACGTCTATGTGTGTGTGTGTGTGTATACACAGTGCAAACAGGACCCTTGTACTGCAGGCCCAGAGCAGAGAAAATATCCCCCAGTATCTGAGTCTGCAGCCAAATTGTTTTTTGATAAGGAAGCATTCAGTGATAGCTCTTGTCTCAACTTTGATATGAAAACCGGAAGCACACACTTCATAACACTGCCGCTTCCTCTAGGCCCTCAGACTGACCCACATGGTGGTGGAATCGACTCAAAATCAGCACTTTGACTTTTGTGTAAAATATGAGGATCTGAAATCAGTTCTTTTAAAGGGAAATTTCACCTTCAGAATCAGATCAAACAATGCCATTAATATAGTACTCTGCAGAGGTTTTAGGCACCCAATCAAATTATTTAACCCCTAAACACTCCAAGGCTTATAACACACTAAGGTGTATTAGGAGTTTGTAATAACACGTTCGGCCCATTGGTGGTCCATAGGCTTTTTAATGGGGTTAACCCATGGCTTTCAGCAATGAGTTTTTAACATAGAAGCTCCAAATCCCATTAGAACAGATGTAGGTGAACATAAATCCAGTAAAAAGGAGAAACAAGAGCTTCTTATTCTGAAGAAAGAAAGTAGTGAGATCTTGTCTGTGAGCTAAGAACAGAGCTCGGTTCCTCCAGGTTTCTCCTGGACGCCCCAGTCCAGTCCAGCCAGCACAGCGTGGAGGATGTGTTCAACTCCATCAGCAGCAGCAGCAGCAGCAGCTCACCTGATTTACCATCATTAAGCCCTGATTTACCACCAAACCAGGTGTTGATATGAGGAGAACTCTAAATAACACTAGACTCCATGAGAGAGGAGAACTTTGGAGATGTTCTAATGATGAACACAGTGATGGAGAACCACCACCACTTTCTGTAGGAATTTTATTAGTATTTAAATATTAGTGTTTTACTGAGGAAATAAACATTTACTGCCCAGAGAAGCCGGTAGGGATCACTACACTTACAAATTCGAGATGATTAATCAAACCTGCCATGTCTTCATGGTTTAACAGAGTCTTATCACACATTTCTAGGCATTTATCTTATCAGCTGATTATCTAATGAGCTCTACAGTGGGGATTTCTCTGGGCACTCTGAGGCGAGATGACTAGGGCACCTGGCAGGAATTTATGATGCATTAAACTAAACCAGCTAATGCTGAATATGTGTAAGAGTCTTTTTTAACATGTTTAAACATCTGGACATTTGATCTTTATTTGACCGGTTTTGTGAGTGGTATCCCCATGGCCAGATCTGAAGAGCTCTCTGAGGCCTTCAGAAAGAAGGTTGTAGGTGCAGAGAAGTCTGAGAAGAGGTTTATAAATATCTCAGAACAATCAGTCATTCCACTGTCCGATCAATCATTTACTAGTTGAACAACTGACCAACATGGCCAGGTCAGGCCGTCCTAGCAAGTTCAGCCCAAGAGCAGAAGCCAACAGTCCTAACAAAAACCTACAGGTAGCTCTTCTTCCACAGCTGATGTTAAAGTACAGTATCCACCATCTGAAAGAGACCAAACAGGTCAGATGTTATGGAAGGTGTGTATGGAGGAAACCCTCACAGTCTATAAAAACATCAGGGCAAGACTTACGTTAGCCAGAAAACACCTAGACCAAGACCAGGACTTCTGGAGTCTTGCCTTGATGTTTTTGGTGTTTTTAAACCGTAAAACATTAAAAATGTAAACAAAGCACAACAAAAAATGGATTTCCAAGGTTTTTATTGTGACAGTTGCACCGTGAAGATGCTTTGATGTTTTAATTTCTCAACAAACATCATTAAATGTCTCTAAAATCTTGGATTTTATCATCTGTTTCGTTCCAAAACCATAAAGTCTTATATGTTGGAATATATGTTGTGTACAAGAAAGCTTTGTTGTAGTTTAGGAATATCAAGAACATATCAGTGGAAGACAGTCAGTCAAATTTGAACATGGCCAAAAATTCCCACTAAGGTAAATAAACCAAGATTGTATTAGAGTTCCACAGGGTTTTATTGTAGGGCCTAAGAAATTCCCATTAATTATGAAAGTAACATTGTTATGAAAGTGAAAACTTGAAATGTGGGCTTAGATACAGGGACATGGATGTGTCTATTGTGTTTTTAAAGTGTTTCATTGTTTATATAACACTGCATGCAAGCTCCTGGAGGGGGGGTGGGGGTTCCTTCTGCCTGATTACTTACCTACTGCAACAAGAGGAAATTCATCATTTATTAGCATATTATGATTCATTCTGCAAACTCTGACGTGCATGGATTTCAGCTTAAAGGGTGGAGACGTTATGAAGTTGTTATTTTGGTAATGTAACTGTAGTAATGAGTCTGAATACAGGTGGGACCTTTTCTGTTTAGCTGTCAGTAACGTCACACTGTGGTCAGTGAAACAATAGCAAGACAATGTGTGAACTGGGGTTACAGGTTAAACATTTAGCTCTCATTAAAGCCTGTTGGGTCTGAGGCAACACAGGAGCATTCCACTGAGAAGAGCCAATACAGACATGCCGGCAATGCAATATTGTCAGCAGACATACTGTCACACAGTGCAATCTTGTACCTACAGTCACTGGCCACTTTATTAGAAATACCCTACTATGAACTTCCACTCAGTGGCCACTTTATTAGAAACACCTACCTTATAGTTTCACTCACTGGCCACTTTATTAGAAACCCCTAAATTCTGTTTCCACTCACTGGCCACTTTATTAGAAACCCCTAAATTATGTTTCCACTCACTGGTCGCTTTATTAGAAACCCCTAAATTCTGTTTCCACTCACTGGCCGCTTTATTAGAAACCCCTAAATTCTGTTTCCACTAACTGGTCACTTTATTAGAAACACTCTACCCAGCAATATTCAGTCAAGAGTGGCTCTGCGGTCAGAAATGATGAAAGTCCTGAAAGACGAACTGGACATGAACAGATGACCAACATGTACAATAGCAAAGTGGAGCTATAAGTGAGGAGTTTCTAATAAAGTGGCCAGCGAGTGAATAAGGACTGACTGATGAAGATGAGAATGACCTCAGTATGGATGCTTAAGTGGTGTACAGAGAAACGCAGCATGCCTCAGATGTTTTAGGTGGTTTTCAGTCTGTCGAGCAAAGTGTGTTACATTGCTTTCCCCCGGCCCAATCTGCCTACATCTCCAGGTTTACACTGCATGGAGCCGCTCTATCCAAGCAGCAGCTCATCTGTCTGCTGGCCTGACACGCAGGCTAAGCCACCGCAGTAGCTTCACGCTCTTATCAGACACTGACAAATTTGAACGGATCAAGTGAGTTCAGACTCTCAGTAATGGCAAATACTGTAACGACAGTTGAGGCTTATCAGCAGCTCACGAATATATACTGTAGATTATTCCGAAAAATTATTCTTACTACTAAAATAACTATGTTTTTTTCATTTTAAAAAACATTGTTCTGAAATAATATTTACGTATAAATATTATACGTAAAATAAATGTAAATAAACATTTTTAATGTAATAATTTGAGCCTCCAAGAACAAATAAAGCCAAAAGAATGAGAAATATGAGAGAGTTTTAGAGACGGAGAGCAGCTGTGGTTCAGAGGTTGTTTCTCAAACATCGTTTTTCTAAATTAGAACGAGAAAAACATGCCATGTCCATGCTCACACACTCACACACACACACACACACTCACACACACACACACAAGGTCCAGGTGTTCCATTCTCAGGCAGTGGACTGACCTTGGCATTGGTGCCTAGTTGCCTCACCATTTCATGCCCAGTGTTCTGCAATGCATCGTTGCCTTTGAGTAACCCCTAACAAGTTGCATTAAAGGGCTCGTATCATATCGCAACGCTAAGCTGCAAAAACAGCCCATTTTGCCCATCACTGTTTTTGTGATGTCATTTATATCAATCTGGCTTAGACTGATCTTAGCCTCGCTCATTCATCCTCAAGTTGTACTGGTGGTTGCTATGGGGTTGCTAGGCAGTTGCTATGCAGTTCCAAGTGTTTTCTTTGAGGTTGGTAGGCGGTTGCTATGCAGTTGCTAAGGCATCACAGGTGGTTGCTATAGGGTTGGTTGGTGCAATGTAGTTGGTAACAACACAGCGTTCCCTCTGTCAGGCTGGGGTTTGGGTAGTAGAAGCCCCTACACTGTACTTCCACTCACAGGCCACTTTATAAGAAACACCCTCCTTTTACCTCCACTCACTGGCCACTTTATAAGAAACACCCACCTTGTACCTCCACTCACTGGCCACTTTATAAGAAACCCCCACCTTGTACCTCCACTCACTGGCCACTTTATAAGAAACACCCTCCTTTTACCTCCACTCACTGGCCACTTTATAAGAAACACCCACCTTGTACCTCCACTCACTGGCCACTTTATAAGAAACACCCTCCTTTTACCTCCACTCACTGGCCACTTTATAAGAAACACCCACCTTGTACCTCCACTCACTGGCCACTTTATAAGAAACCCCCACCTTGTACCTCCACTCACTGGCCACTTTATAAGAAACACCCACCTTGTACCTCTACACTCTGGTCACTTATAAGAAACACCTACCTCAAGTTATGTATGCTGTGGGGTTGGTAGGAGGTTGCTATGCTGTAGTTAAGGTATCCCAGGTGGTTGCTATGGGATTAGTTGGTGTAAAGTGTAGTGGGTAACAACACCTGCCTGACTGGGTAAGCACACCGCTCTACACAAGCCATAAAAGCTACATGCCATAAATGTAAATGTCTTTGCTGTTCCAGGTGGTTGATATGGTTTCTTCTTCAGGTGGTTGCTGGGCAATTTCTGCGTTTTACCAAGCAGTTTCTATGCAGTTGCTAAGTAGTTGTTATGGCGTTCTAGGTGGTTGCTGGATAAATGCTAGATTTTTCCAAGCCTTTTCAATGCACTTGGTCAGCAGTTGGTTGTTGTGGTATTTTAGGTGGTTGCTTTCCAATGCACTCAATCAATTATTATTATTATTATTAGCTGGCTGTCCACTGCTCTGTGTTGGCTGTCCACTGCTCCCTAGTTCACTAGTGTGTGTGTTCACTACCACAGATGGGTTAAATGCGGAGGACACATTTCGCTGTACAGTGACAAATACGTACACCTTTAATTAATGTAATTTTATTATTATTATTATTATTATTATTATTATTATTATTATCACTGTCTTTAATGAAATTCAGATATTTGATGGCTTACATTTTACAGCAATATCATCATGTTGGAAAGCTAGAACGCTTATCTGGGACTAATTGTAGTACCTGAATCACAGGCTGTCAGATAAGAGACTTTATTAACCCCTTGAATTGACTTAGACTATTAATTATTCAGTAACAGCGATTACACCAATACGTAAACAATGGGATTGAGGTGTAGGCCTAACCGACACGGTGGCTCGCGGGCCTTTAGCGGTGAAGGATTGAAAAGAATTCATTGATCAGCGATTGCACTGTTATCCGAAGTGACGTACAGCTGAATAATTCAGGAGCATCAGAAGTTCCATTGGCTGGTTGGAAACTAAAACGAAGTAGAGTAAAGACTCGCAGATTCACTCGCAGTACTGAAGGCGGCTCTGTCTGGACTTCCTAACAGGAGTAGAATTTGCTTCATAGACCCTTCAGACAGACAAAAACAAGTCTGCATCTGGCCGCTGCTGCTGCTAGCCAACCTCCTGCAACCTTGGAAGGAGTAGACTGGAATGCTAGGGCACTATCTGAAAGGGAAAAAAACATACTGAGGCCTTTTTCTGTTCTTTTGGACAAGAGAACGAGCTTAAAAAAATCAATATTCCAGAGTCCATCATGGCTCTTTCTCTCTCTCTCTCTCTCTTTTTGCTCTCTCGCTCAGGTTTGTAGACGTATGTGAAACTACAGAGTGACCCCTGGCAGAAGTTAATGCCTAACTCCGTTATCTCTCTTTTACAGCCAAGGGTTGCACCCCAAATCAATAGATGATGCACAAATCTCCCAGCCCTCAGCATTCCCCGCTCAAACACACCACCTTCAGACATGCCACTTTTTCCACGGGCCTCAGAGGGCCCAACACGCAACTCCGTTAAATCGCCCATTTCACTGAAGATGGAAACGGAATTCAAAATGAGGCAAATGTATGAAGCACCAGGTGATTTGTGTGCTGGTAGGTTGGGTGGAGCTGTGACTAGGAATGTAAAAACACTGAGTAGGTAAGTAATTAAGTAAGACGATTGGGTTGGGCTGCCTTTGAGCCTTTGTAACTCTTCGATACATTTCAAATAAAATACATTTCATTTCTTATCAGTTTTCAATGTTTTAATCACAAGGGTTGACCATTCAGAAATGTGGGAACCCATCTCTAAAACAGTGTCTCATTTGTTTACATGGTTTCATGCCTTCTGTCTTGGCTGAAAGTGGATTCAGTGAGTAGCAGAGGTGAATTTTAGTGTAGAATCACCAAATTTACACAGTATAGTTGCATTATTATAGTAGCATCCATTCTAATGACCATTCTAACTTGCTGTAAAATAAATTATTATAAATTAATTAAAAAAAAAACATCCAGGCAAGACTATAAAGTTGTCTAAAGAGCACCTACACAAGTCCAGGACTTCTGGAACCATATGCGCTGGACAGATGAATCTTGGCCTTGGTCTGATGGGTATTGTGCAGTTCTTCTTTTTCTGATGGTAGATACCATACTTTGACATCAACTGTGGAACAAGAGCTACCTGTAGATCCTGTGATGGCATTTAAGGAGTTTTAGAGATTACTGATATTGTGGTTATGCTCCTGGGCTGAACTTGCTAGGATGGCCGGACCTGGCCATGTCGGCAGCTGTTTCACCCGGTTTTTAAGCCCCTTCACATCCCAGACTCATCTGCATCGACAGCCTTCTGTCTGAAGGCCTCAGAGAGCTCTCTGGATCTGGCCATGCTGATCGTCTTCACCTCTCACTTCAACAATCGAGAGCCGACCAGACTAAACGTCCTTTATAACCATGTTCTGATCATCTGCAGCTGATGTCCTGCACCTGGTTCTTATTCTACACATTTTAGTCTGGATTCCCAGTCGTGGATTAAGCCTGGTCCTGGATTATAACAGCAATTTTTAATGGAGATGAATGAATTGGCTTAATCGGTGTGGCGCAACAGATAACACCACTACCTGCCACGGTGCTACCACACCATGTGGGAGACTGGGGTTCAATTCCCGGTCTGGGTGATTGTGCTGTGCTACACCAATAAGAGTTCTTGGGCAAGACTCCTAACACTACGCTGGCCCTCATCTGTTATATGAGTACCTTGTAAGTCGCTCTGGATAAGAGCGTCAGCTAAATGCCAGAAATGTAAATGTAAATCTCTGTCTGGGAAACCAATAAGTAAATTACTATAAGTCGTAATAAATGTGGGGGTGTTTCCTTATATTACACTTTTCTTATTAATAAAAATGAATGTAATTAACAATGTTTAAAGGCATTAAATATCCATCTATTTAAATATGATAAAAAAAAAGACAAAGACTAAGACAAAGACAAAGACAATGGGGTTTCCTTATTTAAAAAAAAAATTATAACATGACTTCACATGTTGTATACATATATAAATGTTTTTATACTGTATATATATATATATATATATATACATACACATACATATATACATATATATACACACACACATATATATATATACATACATATACATATATATATATGTCACAGAAAGAGAAGTCAGTGCTAATATTTCCTGCACTGATCCAGCTGTAAACATGCTTTCCTCTGCAGTGTACAATACGAGGCCTGCATGTGATGACCTCTCAGCCTAACCCATGCTAACCCATTTTATGACCTTTCAGGAACAACATGTGCCTGCCACATCATTAAGCATTCAGCACACAGTGATAAAATGCAGGCCTATGGGGAGATTCAAAAAGTTAAAAAGGAAAAAAAAAAGGAAAAGTTCAAACCTGAGCACACATCCAGTCATCTATCTCCAATCAGGGAATCAAACAGTGTTTCCCCAGGTTTACAATCCAGCCAAAGGTTGCGCTCCGAGAGCTTTATAGAATTATTAAGTAAGCAATTATGATAACCCGCCGTTTTAAAGATAATAGAATGATAAGATTCTGCCAGAGGTGCACTATCACTCACTCCAGGCCGCTCTCCTCACATCCGCGAGCACTGCGTGTTTTTCCTTTTCCACCCCCCTCCCCCCTCCCCCCAAAACAAAAAGCCCACGTTATGTCTCCTGTGTGCTGTTTTCTCTTCGGGAGGCGCGTTGGCACCTGCAGAGGGAGGCAGGCTAGAGGGTTAAAATGACCCCACTAAGCTAGTGGCATTTTTATCAAAGCTCATAAACCTTGAATGACTATATATTGATAAAGGCTGTTTAAAGTGTCATTGGAACGATAACATTTGCACTGTAAATGTGGCCTGGAGGCTCCAGCTCCAATCACGGCCCATTGATAAGCGCTCGGGGGCTGAACTCCTCGCAGCATCACCACACACTTCAAAATACTCCGCTTGATACTAGTATTTAATAATAGGATCAGATTATTTTGCTGCTAATAACTCATAGCTGTGCCATTTCAAATATCTGTGTCTGCATTACCACAAAGGATTTAACACCAGAAAATATAAATATAAATATAAACATATGATATTATGCAGTTACTAGACTGCTCATACGCTCATACAAAACCGTAACAGGGTGGTATCCTTAAACATTCAGCCTTTTCTGACTACAGGCTTTTTCATTCTATTTATTTATTTAAATAAAAATGTCCCAGTAGTGAACCTCTAAGGGACACTACTTGGACTACTGGGACTATTGGGACTATTGGGACCATGTTGAACCTTTTAGGGTATATTAATTTTAAATATTTTTACATAGTTTGTATCTTGCTGTGCAGAAATGTGTCCATATAGCGCTTTCTCACAGTCAGTAAAATATGTATAAGAACTACTTATAGATTGAACATTTCCCAAACCATCTCATAGTCAGTTTACACAGATCTGAACTCAATACACAAAACAGAGGAAACTCCAGAAGAGATTGTACTAGAAAATGGCTCATGTTTATGCTGGGAGATTATATATATATATATATATATATATATATATATATATATATATATATATATATATGTGTGTGTGTGTGTGTGTGTGAGTCAGCCATTTTCTACATATATAGTTTTTGTCATGTAAAAACCCACAAAAAAAGCTACTTTACATGTGGAGGGAAAAAACTTCCACATCATTTTTGGTCAGATTTATATTATATATAAGTTAAAGAATGATCATGAATTAATAAATACATAAATAAATAAATAAAATGTATAAAATAAAATAAAAGTATATATATATATATATATATATATAGTTGCTCATCTCATATCTCCAAAATGTCAATACGCAGCTCAGCTTCTCAGCTTCTAATAGAAGTAAATGTAAAAAGATTTCATTCTAAGTAATTCTGGAACGTTTGTATTGGTCCGTTCATCTTTAAATTCTGACACAACTGCCAGATTCACATTATGTGAAAACTTGAAAAACAGTGAAAACTGAGTTACAAGGTTTTTGTTGTATATATATATATATATACACTGCTTCTGTACACTGTGTAAATAATTCTGGATGAATGGACCAATAGAAATGCTCGAAATGACTTGGAATAAACTCTTATTTTACACGGACTTCCATTAAATGTGTGTGTGTGGTTGTGTGTGTGTGTGTGTGTAGTACATTAAGTACATATAAAATGTAAGTGTGTGTATAAAAATACATCACAACAACATCAAACAAATTGTCAATAAAATGATTAGTGATCAGACTGTGTATCATTACACTGCTCTACACACCTGTACGAGGTGTAATCAGGTACAATCACTCTGAGTACCGCTGAGCACTGTGCAAGTATTCAGTTATTCCAATAGTCTGAATTTCAGATTGTAAAATTTTCAGGTTGACCTTAATGATCTGTTCCACGTACGAAAGTCTATGTGTGTGTGTGTGTGTGTAAAATGCAGCTGTAATCTGCGGTGTGGTACGAGTCCGCCACACTGCTTGTTTGCTGAGCCGTTGGCGTCTCTCCCTGCTGAGCACCTTGAGCAGACACTTTGGCCACAGCAATATACATAAAGCAATCGGTGAGTCAGGCACCACGGGCAGGGAGTGAATATGGCTTCTTTATGGCTTAACTGTTAGGGTGGGGCGGGGTGGGGTGGCGCTGCCGTGGTCCGAACTCCACGGCTCTGAAGCCCAGAAGGCCCCGTCCTGGCCCTGCGGCCTTTGACCAAGCCTCGTCATTAACACTCAGCCATAAATATCCTCCAGCAGGCAGCGGCGAGGTGACGTGTGAGGACCTTCAGCCACACAGAACAAAGTGTCTCACAACAACACGCTAGCTAGCCATAACCTGCTACTACACACTAGGTGTGGTGGTAGTTGTTCACCTTTGAGTCAAGACCCGCTGCTTTCGGCCAGATTAGGACTGTTCAAGGGTCTTGAGTATGGATTTGGGAGGAAACACTACAGCTGGATCAATCAGGCGTTCCTCAGGGACTGATATTGCCCAGTCCTGAGCAGGCCGCTAACAAGCTCTGAGGCTTAGCATGATGACTATGCGCTCCAGATCATGGTGGAGAGAGTGCACTGCCACCTAGTGGTGCATTCTGGAACTGGGACATTGTCTTGAACATCTCGGAGGCATTCACACCTCTTTCTCTCAATTTACCTGATATCTGCTTTCTGAGGGCAGCAGAACCCTGGTGTGATAGCTAGCATGATCTGTGCTAAGTCCTAGTGGGGGTCTAATAGGGCTGGTTCTCTCCTCCAACACCCCACAGCCTGCTGTCACTCACACACAGCGGGAGTCTGTGTCTGTTTACTGTTCCCTGTAGAGAGACGGGCCAGTCAAAATGGAAGCGAAAGAATGGTCTGGAAGGGTAATCACCTCCCTGATTGTTTTTTTTTGGTTCTCTGCTGATATCAGAGCAGTTTGATGGTCTTCTTTTTCAGGTTGGCAGGAGAAAGCAGGTTTTGCTAGAGCTTTCTCCAATTATTTCACTGAAACACCTCATTTCTGAGTAATAGTTGAGTAATTGGTGTTTGCATCTCCAAGAAAAAGGCTAAAGAAAAAGCATGGCCTATTAATAGCAATCAATATATGCTTTTATATGCTTGAGGTTCTTCATGTGTTCTCCATAAATCAAAAGTTTAAATATAAGCCATGCTGGAAAACACCACCACCACCACCACCGCCGCCACCAGCCCGGACAGCTCAAGCTGCTCAAGCTGGTTGACCAGGATGATCATAGGATGTGTTTTTGTTTGAGTCTGGTGGTTTAGCTAGACGTGACCAAGCTAGACAACCAGTATGACCAAGCTTGACCAAGCATATGAAGCTATGACAACACAATTTTGGGGATAAGGAACATACCTGAAGCACCTCGACCACCTTGACCATCAAAGACCAGCTTAGACAAGCTTAGTACAGCATAAATGGGCCTTAAAATGAGATTTTAAGCCATACATGTTTCTCAGAAATATTCGAAAAGATGCCTCAGACTTTGGGCAGTGTTTTCATGACAATTCATGACCATAGAGGCATTAACGTCTGGCTTCATTCACCACCAACGTGACTCCCTAAGCTTGTCCAGAACAAAGAATTTTATGCCAAACCACTCTGAGGTGGTGGGATCTTCTTAGGATCTCCAGTGTGGTCTTTAGCCATTTCAAGGCACCTACAGATAATTACAGTGGAACCATTTGATGGTTTAGCTGGTCTACAAGCTTGACCATGCTGGTTGACCAGCATTTGAAGCTGGAACATGCCTGAAGCCTCTCCTCCCAACCCAAGGTCTTATACCTTCAATCTCTACCTAGGTTTTCATTTGCTGTGTTTACAATGGAGAACATTTGCATTTCCAAATTCCAAGTTTTTCTTAGACGGTAGGAGGATCTTCTGAGGATCTTCAACATGGTCAAGGCACCTACAAAGAGCATTTCACTGTTGCTCCAATGCTCAAAACCATACAACCAAACAGTGCTCAAACTTCTACAGGGACTAAGTTGCAACATGGTCCAAACTTCAACATCTGCAGGTTCAACTGTAAGAGCACTTAATCAACCGGCCCATTCTTAGTCAACCAGGACTGATAAGACTGATTAGCCGATTAATCATCAATGGCTTCATAAAGCAGCACAAATACCCCTCATTCATTTTTACAGCATTATGAGCGGCCGCAGAACTAAACGGCAGTTATTAGGGATATCAGGGAAAAGAGCTTGATTGACAGCTCTATCTCCCCCTCCATCTTTAGGGCTCCTATTTGAGCCATGCTCCTTCTTCTAGAAACCAGTAGGGCCTGTTCCAGTTCACTGGTCCAAACCATAGCAGCTACACCCACCTTGACAAGACCTGATACCCAGGGGTGTCAGACATAACAGCATCCCACAGCTCAAACACAAACACACACACCCACACACCCCCCTCTGGATCTCCACTATAAGCTACTACATAAGGAGATGGACGGATGATGAGCAGATTGACACTGGAGTACTAATAAATAATATTTAACATTTAAACAAAATAATAATTAATAAATAAATATATAAATATATAAATAAATAAATAAATAAATACATACATACATAAACCAACATAGGAACTACTTTTCCTTCCACCCTCGTCCAATACACCACCTTTACTAACTGTTACTAGGCAGGGATGCATTAATAGACGTCATCTTAAATTATAGGTTGATGAATAGGCACATTGTTTAGATACTATATGGACAAAAGTATAGGGACATCGGATTATCCATTGTTTCCTCTGAATTAAAGGGTATTTAAAAGAGTTTCTCCTGCTTTTGTTGAAGTGACTGTCTCTACTGTCCAGGGAAGAAGGCGTCTTTCTACTAGATTTGATTGCATTCAGCAACAAGAGCATTAGTAAGGTCAGGGTGTTGGATGATTATCACCCCACCTCTTCATCATCCCCAACTCATCCCAAAAGTATTAGCTGGAGCACCACCATCATTCCAGAGCACACTGCCCTAGTCTAGGCCATGACATATTATTGGCTCCAGAGAGTCCTATTCTATTGGCAGTACTTCTCTACAGGGACTAGACAAGCTGTATTCTAAATGCAATCATTAGAAGGAGTTTCCACAAACATCGGGCCAACAAGGTAGGTCTAGATTTGCTGGTTTGCTTTGAATCATTGTCTTGTTGCATGACCCAACTACGCAGGGAACGGTGACCTTTTCCTGAAGACTTCTCTGAAACAGAGCAGAATTTATCACCACCACCTAGGTGGCTGATTGCTCAGTGAAGCACTCACACTGGTGAATGGTCACTGATCCTAATTACTCTTCCATTTGGACGCTTTATCTGGAGGGTGGGGTGGGGTGGGCAAACCCCTTTCACACCTGTAGGTTGCATAATACACATAGATATCAAAGGCATGCTAGAAGTCGGCGTCAATGTTCTAGCCAGAGTCAATCTATTCACATTAATAGCAATCTATATTTACATTAATGACATGTTTGAGTTAACTTCTTACCTTACATTTACACCTGGTCACTTGTTTTGTTTTTTTCTGAGCATTTTTGGTGGGTTTCCGATATATTTACATTGAATTTGCGTTATATTTTGAGCTTGGATTTCCAAGTTTGGTTTGAGTGATCGGATTACAAAGCTTCCCGGAGACGCACTACACCCCGTTCACACCTGTACTTTGTGCTGGCCACTTATGATCAGATCACCCAGGGCGCACGTTAACACCAGGTGTTAACACAACAGGGCCAGAAATCCAATTACTGTATGGGGGGAAAAAAGGCTAATTCCGTCTTCACGCTTTACCATTTTAATTTTACTGAATTACAGAATTACTGGTGTTGCGGTTGTACTCGGAGGAGCTTTGGTTGTTGAATGAGTCTTGGGCTCTGTTCAGACTGCAGGTAAATCTGGTCAGATGACTCAATCACAAACCTACCTGCATGGGTTGCTGTGGTAACCCCACGTTGTCTGTTGAGTTGCAAGTGATGCAAAAGAAACTTGGAAAATCTGATTTGAAAGGCCAGAACGATCAGACTGAGACGCAGCCGTACAAATCAGATAGTAATCGCATTCCAAACCACCTCCAGGAAGAAGGTTTGGATCAGATTGGCCAAGAATTGGATTTCATGTGGTTTGCGGCTGCTCAGACTATCAAACATCAATCAGCATAGAATGTAGATATGGCAAAAATTGGACTGGGGTTGGGGCTGGCAGTCTGAACATAGCCTTGGAGAGACGGATGTATCTACACTGATATACCATGAAGCTCAAATGAGTCTCGGACCACCTGTTGAAGTGGTTTGAGAGATCAGATTTGAATCTGGTTTGGGTGTTTTCACACTTTAATTTTTATGTGGATTGGCCCCATTTAGATAGAATCATTTTTTTTATCATCAGTTCTATGGACTGCTTTTGTCAATTTTAAGGTCATTTGACCCCATAGCCCTACCCCATAGTCATTAATAACGAGTGTACTGTACCAGTCATGAAGTCACCATGACTGATACCCGTGTACCTTGCAGCCTTGTTTGGGTTTCAGTTGTAAAATGTGTATGTGGGTGGTGTAATTTACCACTGAAATCACAAAGACAGAGTGTGTCCAGCTCTGGTCTTGCTGATGCAGCACTCTCGCTTTGCCACAGCAGCACCGGCTGTTGAGGTTTAAAAACGGCATGAATCACTTTTATGTGAGCTGTGTACTCCAGATTTGTCCGACGCAGGGATACGCCGGCCTTGAGAGAACACACTTGGACAGTAGTGAGCCTGTTAGTGGAGAAGGCCACTCATTGAGAAAGTGGGATTATGAATAGGCCTCTCAAAGAGCATGTAAACACTTCTTGCGATGACCTGCCCGAGGCTGAGCTGCTGCTGCTCCAGCATCAGTCTTTTCCTGTAATTCTTCTCTCTGGGCAAGTCCCTTTAGTTTGACACCACAGAAATTGAAACTTACTGTCAGCAAACTATTCCAGCTCTCTCTTGTGTTTTTCTGTATTTCAGAACAGATCTATAAAACAGTGAAACTACGTCAATGTAGAATGTAGGGACGAAAATCGCTTGAGTAGTTGTACTCCATCACTGTATTTAGACCTCCAATCACCCACGGCCAATTAGATGTACTCAGTTAGTTCCAAGTTCCAGCCTAAGTTGTAGGGCTGTGAGTGAGTGAGTGAGTGAGTGAGAGAGGAGAGAGAGAGAGACCTTCTAAAATCATGCAGCCAAGTTAAAGAACATCAATACATAAATCTTTACTCGTTTACCAAAAATAGTAGACATTATTATAATAGCTCATCTCTTCCTTTCAGGGGAAAAATAAAATTAATAAACAAATTGTCAGTTTTACCACCTTTCACGTGTTTTATTTTCATGCCAATATGAAATAAATATTGATAAATTAATCAATACATTAAAGTCAAACCGATTCATGCTTTTTTACATCGCTTTTGGACATCTGTAGGCTGCAGTCAGTCAGCTGTGGTGGGAAACAATGGTTAATATAGATGCAAATACATGTAGACCAATAATGGTGGTAAGAAGGTGGGGCATCTGAGAAAAACGAGAGGTCTGATCACTCTAGTTAAAATATCCAATTTTAAATAAAACTATCTTGCAAAATTAAAGAAAAAAAAAAAAAAAAAAAAAATCCACGATGCTGACTCAGCATAGACAAAGCGTAATCTACCCTCTGAGCTCAACAGTAGCGACGCCGTCACCAGGCTGTGTAAAGAGAGAGACCTATGATGGAAATCGGGGCCAAATTTGGTGAGCTGATTAATTTGCGTTAATAAAAGTTAACATGTTAAAGTTTGCAGATTAATCACGTGTGTGAATACGATAATGCTGACGGCACTAGTTTTAACACTGACGTCCATTCAGAGTAAAGTTGGCAAGGTTTTTGTGCAACAGCGACGTCGAGTCGCACATTTCCTCATACAAATTAACAAATCTCCTTTACATCAACATCTCATCACTTACTCAACTTCACTACTGACTCGGTCATCAGCAAAGACAGAAGCACAGTCTGTGATTCCATTAGATCTTTATTCAGCAATGCATTTCTTTTTAAAAGCACTTTGCAATACATAGTGAACAGCTGTTTTCCATGATAAATGTACTGCATACATCAAACATTCATGCCAAAAAAAAAAAAAAAAAAGAAGAAAACAAACGTATCGAAACCTTTAAACCTGGAAGTCTTTATGTACTGAAAATAAGGTACAAAATAGGCCTTTAAGTAACCATGACAATACAACACATACAATACTACCATTAAAGTACATTAGTGCATCTAAGCATTGAATGTTAACTCGATGACTGAAAATGATACAAAATCTTAAAAAGGCAAAGTATGAAGCTACTTTTAGTTTTATTTATTTCGTCTCCATCAAAATCAAACAAACAAACAAACAAAAAAAAAAAGGTCTGGTAAAAGCTAAGATGGAACACGTGCCATCTTGATGCAGACTCTACAGAACTAAGTGAGACGAAATGGCTCTGTAGGTTTACCTGAACAGAGCTGCGGCATGTTTGTTGGTTGTTGAAACACTGTTGGTAAAGAGGATGGAGATCCAGAAACGCAGAACAGAGACGCGATCCCAATCTTCGATCTTCTAAAGGCGTGTTAGAATGGATGGACTACAAGCGCGGAAGGATGCGGCGTTTTGGGAAATTGTCCTCCCTTAGGCTACAAACTTGTTTGTTTTTGTTTTGTCTTTTTTCTCGTGACAAAAAAAAGGTGAGGACAATGACGCCCGAGTGTGGGAAAAACCCCAAAATCATAAAAACCTAGTTTCCTACTTGCTGGTAACCTTAGAAAAAATTCTCTGCTATTCGAATAACTTTTTATACCTCTTCTTGGCTTTATATTAGATTGTACACCCTAGTTCAGTCTTAAGTTTGGAATTAAAAAGATGAAAACATAAATAAAGACAGTAAAAAGGTAAAACAGCACCTTATCCCCAGAAGGTCTTGGACTATTAACATTTTTTTAGTTTTTTTTTTTGGAAAAACACAAAAATCAATGGTTATTAGCAGACTGTCTTTTTGCCGATGCCTGGTAATACAGCCTTGAAAACACAGCAGGACTGGTGGAGAACTCAACAGTGTGAAGAAAACCCCAAAAACATCAATTCTAAGACAACGCAGACCAACCTTGAAGCCTCCGAAGTACCGATGTGACGACAATACTCTCCTACACATGTGCAACGCAGCTGGTCCGTAGAGTAACCATCACATGCAGGTAAACGGAGGTCAACGTTGAGCATTACTGTGCGGCACACTCCAGGCATCTCCGCTTTCACTCATGGCTTTAAAACCATGGTTAAGGTGGAACAAAAACAAACCAAAAAACAAACCAGAGGGGATTTACTGAATGTAGACACGACAAACTCTGTTGTCTAAATGGCAGCGTGTGGGTCTCAGGCAGTTTTGACAAGAAGGTGACAGGCTTTAGTGTTCAAGACGTTTCTCGGCCTCACTGGCAACACTCTCGCTGATCACTGATCGACACTGTGGCTACAGATGTGTTCGCAGCAGGCCTTCTAGCTCAATATATTAGAAGGAAACGTGAGAGTGAGTCTTCTGAGGCTTGCAAATAAGGACTGACAGCAGAAAAAGACCATGCAGGTGTCAGAGTGTCAGAGCGCCAGAGCGGGAGCTGATCTTTGCAGCTAGAGCTCATTAGAAGCTGAAGGTAAATGTAAAAGTAGAGGCAAATAACCAGCAGGAAAAGAACCCTCGCTCTAAAAGCTTTCTTTGCAGTGTTAAATATATACCCCGTATAGACTGACCAGCCATAACATTAAACCACTGGTGTGGAGGGAAGTGAAGAGCACTGATTATGTGGTTACAACAGGGCCTGTCGATGTGGTGGATCTATTAGGCAGCAGGTAAATAGTCAGTTCTTGACGTTGATGTGTTGGAAGCAGGACTTTGCGAAGGACCAAACGGCTACACGGCTGGGTCAGAGGTGTTCCCAGTATGCAGGGGTCAGTACCTGCCCCCCAGAAAGACAACATCATGACTCGATGACAGGGTTCCCTAATGCTCATGGAGGCCCAACCTCACAACTTACAGGACTTTAAGGATCTGCTGCTAACGTCTTGGTGCCAGATATCACAGGACACCTTCAGGGATCATGTGGAGTGCAGGCCTCAACACATCAGAGCCGTTTGGGTGGCATGAGGAGAACCGACACCAGGCAGGTGGTTTTAGTGTTATGACTGATCAGTGTATACACAAACGTTTGTGGACACCCCTTCTAATGTGAAGTGAAATCAGCTTGCTGACAGGTCTTCACAGGCACACAGCTTGTATGACCACCGCTGAAAGTGGAGAACTGGGTGCTCTGGAGGCTTTGGGAGGCACACAACTGCCTAAGATCACCATGTGCAATGCCAAGTAAGGGACAGAGGGGTGTAAAGCTCCCCAGCGTTGGGCTACATAACTGTGTTCTCTGGAAGGATGATGTTACATTCAATCACTGGACTTGAATGAATCACCCATGCACCTTACTCATGCCTTTAAGGCTGAATGCAATTAAATCCTGACAGCAATGTTCCCAAATGTAGAAGAAAGCGAGAGCTGAGACAAGAGGATAACGTACTTAACCTTAACACCCCTGATTTGGAAAGACACAATGTATAAAAGCAGGTGTCCACAAACCTTTGTCCATACAATGTAGATTACGTGTAAATATATTGGAGTTCTCCTTTAAGACCGGCATAAGACTCCGAGTGCGAGTCTCAATCTTCTCAGAGTTAAGATGCTTCCGGGAAAGCCGAAAGCCCCCGAACAGTAAATGGAGAGTGCAGAAAGCAAAGGTCTCCTCAACGGTGTAGTGAACTTTGTCCCGAAAAACAACACTTTCTGCTGACAAACAGAAAACATACTTTGAGGCATTGAATACACTTGAGTCCAGGTTGGGTAAGAGCAAATAAAACGGCGAGGAGAGAAAGGTAAATGACGTAACACTGATGAATCTTAGCTTAGAGTGAGCCGCAGAAAGCCATGCGACCCGCAAGAGCAGCTACTGCAGCGATAGTGAAGGCCCAGCATTAGGACCGGAGCCCTAGTACAGCAGGATCCGTCGCTCGATGGCCTTTCGGCAGATGGGGCATTCGCTCATGCGGTCGCCACACAGCTGGCATGTCCCGTGGCCACACATGAAGATCATGTTCTTCAGGCGATCCAGACACACCGGGCACATGGTCTGAGTGGAGGGGGGAAAAATGGATGAACAAACAAATAAATAAATATTAAGGTTGGTTCAGACGTTAGCTTCCTACACGTAACAGCCTGGACTGTCGACCCAAAACTGGTTGGGTCAATGGATTCATGATGTTGGCACCAAATTCTGACTCTACCATCTGTGCGTGCCACAGCAGAAATCTACCATCTAGATAGGCTACGTTTCTCCAGCCTTCAACTGCTCAGTATTGGGGAGTCTGTGCTGAGCCACTGCAGCCTCAGCTTTCTGTTCTTTGCTGAAAGAAGAGGAACCAGACATGGTCTTCTGCTGTTGCAGCCCATCCAGCCTCCACAAGGTTGGACGTCGTGGTGTTCATTCTGAGATGCTTTTCTGCTTGTCCCAATTGTACTGGTAATCTGAGTTACATTTACATTTAAGGCATTTAGCAGACGCTCTTTTCCAGAGCAACTTACAAAAGTGCTTCACTGTTTACCCAAGAAAAACCTCAGCTAGTTTTAATAGACTAATAATTCAAAGATCCTCTAATCTTAGACTCTACTAAACAGAGTCAATATGGAGACCACTCTGCTATTCACCCAGGTTGTCTCAGAAGAGGAGGGTTTTCAGTCTGGGTTTGAAGAAAGCGGTTGTTGGACTCTGCTGTTCGGACACCCAGGGGAAGTTCGTTCCACCACAGCAGGACAGAAAAAAGTCTGGACGCTCGTCTTCCGTGGATTGAGTTACTGTAGCCTCTCTGACAGGTCCAACCAGTGCTAGCTAGCTGTTCTATTCGCCATTCTGAGAAACTCTAGGGACGATCATTGAGCTAAAAAACAAATCCCAGGAGATCAGCAGTTCTAGAAGTCACTGAGATCACATTTTCCCCATTCTGATAGTAGATGTGAACTTTACCTGAAGCTGCTGGCCCATACCTGCATTATGTGTTATGTACTGTAGCCACACGATTGGCTGGTTAGATAACAGCAGGAATGAGGAACAGCGACAGGTAAAAGTAAGTGTGGTGCTCTGTTCCTTACCTGTTCTTTGATGTCCTGCAGCTGCTGCTGAAGCTTCTGCACGTCTGCATTGACATTAGTGTTGTCCTTGTCCCTCTGCAGAGCTGGGATATTTCCACTGGCTGCAAGGCAAAGACGGACAAGGCTTGAGAAAACTCACTAGACCATCATCAACCACTGGTAAGAGACACCTTCTCCTGCCAACAGGTACCTGCTAAACCATGGGGCTTCAAACCATGGGGCTTTATGAACCCAGTTTAGGTGAGTAGTGACTGGGAGCTTAGGATGAAGGCAGCTGCTTTTATTTTATTAGTGGTTTATAGTTTGGTTTAAACGTGGTCTAAGGAAAATCGTCATGATATCTGACCCCACGTCAGAGATCCTCCTTGCACAGCAATGAAGCCAGTAGTCAGTCTTTATGTTCAAATGTCAATCTGACCCCTGACTATATCTAGAGCCATCGCTCGATAGAACCATCCACTCATGAAGAGCAGAACGGCCAGTCCGCCGCATGCTGAGACAGTGCGAATGAGCTTTGGACCCTGAGGGGCAGGTAGCTTGGAAGGAAGCTTAGAAGGAACAGAACCAAAGTGGGGGGTAGGAGTGGAATACTTACACCAACTTAGCGCCAGATTGTTGGGCTGGAGAAGATCCTGCGACCCCCCTGCCATTGAGTTAGAGCCCCCTGCTGAGAAGCAACCAGTCACAGTGTTACGTAATGCATGCTGCCCCGTAAAAAAAGATATTACTTTATATATCGCTCAGGGCCAAACTAGCCCAGCCTACTGCACAGTCTCAGGATGCACTCATTAGGCGGGAGAAAAGAAAAGAGCAGGTTAAAATGATCGCTTCGGTATCAGCTGTTAAAAGGAGGGCGAGGTTGCAGGGCTGTTTCACGGCAAGGCCCTTACAACGGTGGGCCGGTTGCAGAGAAGGTTTGAGAAGAATGGTTGCTGCTCAACAGCAGAGTCTGCTGCGAGAGCGAGGAACCGACTCGCTCGTTCGGACAAAAGCAGCAGTAAGAGGTCAGAGAGAGCAGGGGTGTCGAGCAGCAGAGGGGATCATTTTTAGCAAATGGCAAAATAAACAAATTAGACCAACCAGATGGTTTATGGAAAGTCCATCAGCATGGGCTACCTAACTCATGATCATACAAACAAAACCTGCCTTCATAAACTGGATTATTAATCCTACAATCTCTAAAAGCTGGAAGCTCGAGCTCTGTAAGTAACCCTCCATTCCCACCCTGGTGTTTTTACAGGCTGTGGTGACCATCGTTTCTACTTTTAGGTCAATGAGTCCTCGTATGTGGACGCTGAAGTGCTCGGGTCTGGTTGGAGAGTGTCTGGGATCCGAGTGTGTTGCTGTGACCTTTCGATAGGCTGTGTCCAGTGGAAAGAATTCTATGCTGTCTCTTACTTAGAGCCTCTTTAAGAAGGTGGAGAGGAATGCAGCAGGTACTTGAGAAGGTGCTGTGGCCCAACTGTATACTATACACTATATAGTGATGTCGTCACAAAGCTTTTAAATGGATTGGGTTCAGAGTACTACTACTACTACTAATTGTTCTACAATGTGCTGTAAAGCTCAACGAACTGCTGGAGAACATCAGCTGCAGAACTATGACTTCTACATAAACCCCCCCCCCCCAAAAAAAAACATGACATTTGTTTATATTTTTAAAGCAACCCAAAAGTTGCCATTTTACTAAAAAGGTGGTAGTGGAACCCTTTTTAGTGCCATGGAGAACCCTTAAACATGGTTGCATAAAGCATCATGACCGTAATAGAGATGAGTGTGAGTGTGAAAAACCTTTGAAGCCCTTTAGTAAGTACGGCCCAACTGGTGGGATGTGGCGTGGCTGGTCCTCTGGTTGTTTTTTTTTTTTTTTTGGGGGGGGGGGGGGGGGGGGGGAGACGTTTAACGCAGAACCCTCAGATCTGAATGTGACGCAGTGATCAGCTTTAGTTCGGCTAGTTCATCTAATCTGCTTTCACAGCATGCAGCGTGTCTCTACAACACTGCCGAAACGCCGCAATACCCGAGCTAATCAATGTACATATGCCAGACATCCAGGCCCGGGTCAGACACTTGCTCGTTTTAGGCCCGGTGCGCTCATTTAAACGACAGAAGAGTAAACGCTGGGCTTAAGATATGCTGACGTGGGGGGTTTCCCTTGTTATTCGCTAAAACAGCCAGACAAGTTTCGCTTTGCCTCTGATAATTTTACCACCCCGTCACATTACCTCATTAGACCATTTCTGACACAAAACTCAGAGCTGATTTGAACAAACGAACACTGCTGCCTCCAAGAGGCTGGAGTTACTCTAATCTACTCTGTAGATTCTTCTTACTGGAAATTTCCATTCCACCTTTAATAGAATATGAGCTTAACGCTGCGTGAAGAGGCAAATTTGGCAACCTTCGCTTTTTTAAGTCTTCAATATGACAATTCAAAGTAGTAAAGTCATGAAGTGTCAGTACCTTATAAGAAAAAAAGGGAAAAAAGACTATAATAATAAAGATACCACAGGATTCATGACCTGGACTCTTGATTATCTTTCTACAGATGATGTACAGCCGAGTTACTGAGTAAAGGTCAGATTCTCAAGCTCCTCACTGCTCATGCCAAAAGAACTCACTTGCGAAAGGGTTAAGATCTGAAGAACCTCCACTAGACATAGAGGTTCCCCTTTTTAACGGCTCTTCACTCTTAAAAATGCTTCTTTACGGAACTGAAAACTGTTGTTCTATGGCATTGCTCAAAGATCTCGCCAACACCTGGTCACTTCATGAGTATAGAGTATCAGGATTATATCTGGATGAGGCCAAACCACATAAAATGCGAGTGTAAACACAGCCAAGACTTAAACCAGATACAAACCCCATCACTCAAACCACTTCAGGAGGCGGTCTGATCTGAGAGACATTTGAGCCACGTTATAGTAGTAGTAGTACTGTTGACAACCAACACTCCTCCCAGTACAACCAGAAGACTGGTAATAATTGCATATTCCATCTCATACAGCAATCATTAGATTTTAGTCTGACTAACCGGAGACGCATTTGACTATCCAGTGTAAATGCATAGGGGCTACAACCTTATCAGGATGGAAGCCTGATACTAGTCATATGAAGTGACCAGGTATAACCGGAATCATCTGAAGCACCTTTATTTTTAGTGAAGAAGAGTTCTCTTGTATTTAAAGAGCAATTTAACCAGGTAATGAGCCATTTATCATCAAGTTTCCATACAGAACCACTGCATTATTAGTGCTATTAGCACAAAACAGTGAGTAAATATTTAGGACCCTACTTGCCACTCTCACACTATTAAGATCAGTCCACAATATATATGGAGTGCTTCCATTATTAGTGCTCAGTATACAGCCGGGACACAGCAACTGAGGATGGATGTCATTCTGTGGGGTTTGAAGCTAAAAGTGGCCCCCTATGACAAACAGAACCCAGGCATGGTAATGGGGGGGTGTGGGGGAGATAAGAGCAACAAGTTGCATTCCTCTGTTGAATGTGTGTGTGTGTGTGTGTGTGTGTGTGTGTGTGTGTGTGTGTGTGTGTGAGAGAGAGAGTGTGTGCACGAATGTGTGTGTGTGTGTTCGTTCATGACTAGGTCACCGGGGAATGTCAGCGTGGAAGAATCCGCCTGACATCTAAGCGTGGCTACAAAGAAACAGATCCCTCGAAAAACCAAAACTGTATACAAGTGAACTTACACCAGTGTCCCTTTGAACTTAAACTAAACCAACAGAAAACATCAAAGGGAGGACCATGAGCACCGTATCGATGATGAACGATGAGGGAATACAAACAGAAGACAGAAACATGAGAAAACAGAAACAACGACAAACAGTAAAACCCAGGTTTACACGTTCATTTTTACATTAAACAAATCCTTTAAGTAGTTTAATGGTTTCTCCTAATGGCCCTGAGGGCGTGAAATCCTCAACTGCGTTGTTACGAAGACGCTCCAGAGCTGTTGCTAAGCTCATTCCTGTACGATTAAATGGTCCTATTAGTCATAACCTTGGGGGGAAAACATGAGCATGTGCAAAAGCAAGACAGAGTGAAGCAAACAAAGCCAACATAAACATGGAAACATGGAAAAACAATAAGAACCAAAGGAGAAGGAAAAACAGTGTGAAATAATAAAAGAAAGAAAAGGGAACTTGTGGAAGTTCACTCACTAAGGTCCTCATCATCAGTGGCATCCTCCATACCTTTCCCTCCACAGCACAGGACGAAGGGTGTGCGCCGCTCCACCACCGCCCGACACTGTACACACTTCTTCATCAGGCTGGCACAGTCTGCAGCACACACACACACACACACAGAGAGAGAAAATAAACAGGGTGAGGGGTTAGGACCGAAAGCTACCTCATTAGCAGCCAACAATAAGGTGCATGCTCTCCAGTGTCAGAGGTTATAAACACAAGCCTTAGGCCCCGGAAAGGAACGTGCTGGTTTGTGCTATAGCTACGCCGGCTGGCTCGCTCTGCGTCCCATTCTAAATCATTCACGTCATCCCTGCAATCAAAACTCCCTGCTAGCGTAATTCCATGTTTCGTTAAAGGACAGCTGACCTTTACATTAACAGCCATTGCAATTATGACCATAACCATATAGTCTATATACCCTCTTAAGGTTAAAATGAAGGTGCTCTTTCAGTGATGCCATAGAAGAACCGCTTTTACTTCTATAAAGATCTACAGAACCTCCACTGACTGCAAATATTGTTTCTCGTACGTCTCTATTACAAACATGGTTTTTCATAGAACCAAAAATGGTTCTGCTATGGCATTCTTTAAAGAAGCATCTGAAGCGCCTTTATTTTTTAAGAGGTATTTAAAGAGCTATTTGAGGTTGAGAACGTCTGCCTTTATTACAGAACCCTGGGGTTCTCTGAGCGATGCCATAAAAGAACCATTTTTTGTGTGAAGAACCTTTTAAGGTAAAGAAAAGGTTCAAAGAAGCGTATGTAAAGGTCCTGTACCAATTTGAAGGTTCTTCAAGCTCACTTCTCACATGTTTTTCAGAGAAATGGTTCTTTATGGTACCAATAGTGGTTCTTCAATGGCACTGCTCAAAGAACCACCTGAAGCATCTTTATTTTTAAGTGTATTTGAAGAGCTATTTAACCACGTAAGAAGTATTTGTTGTCATATTTCCATATAGAACCACTGTCTATACTACAGAAACTTGTGGTTCTCTAAGCGTTGCCATAGAAGAAGCTTTTTATGAAAATATAAAAGGGGTGTAAAGGTTCTGTACCAATTTATTCTCCTCTCTTTCACTGAAATGGTTCTTGATGGAACCAACAGTGGTTCTTCTATGGAATTCCTCAAGGAACATCTACAGAACCTTTATTTCAAAAGTATAAAGGAGTGTTCTTGTATTTGAAGAACAATTTAAGCTGGTATAAGAACCATTTGTGGTCATATCTCTACTACAGAACCCTGGGGTTCTCTGAGCAATGCCACAGAAGAACATTATTTTTTGTGTGAAGAACCTTTTAAGGTAGAGAAAAGGTTTAAAAGAAGTGTATGTTAAACTTCTGTACCCATTTGAAGGTTCTTCATGCAAACTGCTCACTCATTTCTTTCACAGAAATAATTCTTTATGGAATCTACGTGGTTCTTCTATGGCATTTCTCAAACTTTTCAAGAGTGCAGGACCAAACACTGAGGGGTAAAGAACCATTTCAGAGCTATTCCAAATATCGACTGTATTCAGGATTAAGAGCTGGGAGGAGGCAGAGGTGGTGCGTGGTGAGCTGTTAGGACCTAAGCTAGCTGTAAACCATCATCCACTCCACACCCTGAAAGTAAAGCGAGTCAGGTGTCATATGATGTGCTGGTGACCATGATGGTCCACAGAAGGCCTGGATGACATGCACCAGCGAGGCGTGTGAGACAGCAATACAGAGAGGTGTAGAGGGGCGAGGAGATGGCTGACTTACTCTCACACGCGCACATGTGACCGCAGGGCTGGAAGAGGACGGCTGCTTTCTTGTCTGAGCACACCACACACTCCTCAATCTGAAGGAAGAGAAGAGTGACCTTGGTGTTAAACATGTATGCACAAATACATGAGTGTACACACACACACACACACACACACACAAAAGAAATCAGCAGCATTGTGCGTGAATTTAACCATTTCTAAGGATTAGTATTTTTGACCTCATACAGCTTTAATTTCATAAAATTTACTAAAAACATTAGGTAGATATATTTATATAGAGAACAAGAAATGAACTACTTTTTTCAACAAATAAAAAATAAATAAATAAATAAAAACTGACAAATTGACCATTTTTAATCCGTTTATCCATCTGTCCAGTGATCAGCATATATCCACTTTTCACAAACTTTATCCTTATGACTGCATATTAGCGTTTCCGTCCTCCTGCTCACAAATTGTGTCAAACATTATATCTGATTATAAAACTTCATACAATCATTATATTTGCCATCACTTTACTTGGACGGACCACTGCCTCATAGATGCTAACCTGACATTCAACTGAATATGCATTTAATACAACTGATCTCTAAGCTGAATGTAAAAGACTGTCTACTGACTGTAACCCTAAACCTAACCTTAAATCTTACCCTGAACCAAACCCTAAATGGTTAAAGGTTAGGTGCATCTGGCACACTGATCTGTACTCCTTATACAGCGGTAATTCCGTAAATGATCATAACCAAAAAAATATTTATTGAAGACCTATATTTCACAATGAAAACAAGGCAAGAACTTAAAAAAAAGAAGCAATAAAGAAAAAAAGATTTACGACACTACTTTTGTGAACAAATAAAAACTAAATGATAAAATCTGACAAATTAATTGAATTTTTTCAATTAATTTCTCCCCTCCTCCAGCTCTCAAACAACTTGGTAAAATCGTATGATATAACTTAAAGTACAATCATTATATAAGGCATCATTTTACTTGGGTGATCCATTGTAAAATCCTCGTAGACGCTCACCTGACATTCAACTGAACTTGCATTAAATACGACTGAACTCTGAGCTGAATGTAAACGACTGTCTACTGACTGTAACTCTAAACTGAACCCTAAAAAGTTAAGGTTAGGTTTAGGTGCAACTGCCACACTGATCTGTGCTGTGATGAGTGGAAGCAGGACACCGAGTGGAAGCAGCCTTGCACTAGGCATCTAACTTTAGCCAATTGCTGGAATTTTACCATTTAACAGGTCAGGTATAAGTGAGGAAATGGGGAAAGTGCTGGAGGGCTGCTGTACCTTGGTCCGAGACTGGACCTGGTCTTTACAGATGAGACACTTCTTGACCCGTGGCGAGCAGAGAGAGCAGGTGGCGATGTGGCCGCAAGGGCCGAACAGTGTGTCCCTCTTCATATCTGAGCAAACCATACACTCCTCCAGCGTCTCATTGTTGCTGTTTAGAGACGGGCTACGAGAGCCCACCTGTCCACTGAGGGAGGGAGGACATGATGGACAGAGGAATGGGTTTGAAATAGTAGAAATGGGTTTGAAATGTAAGGAAAGCAGCAGAAGGGAGAGAGAGAAAATGAAAAGCCACAAATGAAGGGAAAGGAAAACATGACGTAGTAAAGAAAGATAGGAGAAGGAAGGGGGGGGGGGTAAGAGAAGGCACTCATTAATATTAGAGCTGCATGATATTTTTGTGACTGATTATCAACCAATAAAATCCTCTGTTGAGACTAAAAACAAACTGATCTGGACTAAAAGGTGGGTACCTGGTCTTCTCTTTGTGACACTTGGCCAGGGCCTTGCAGAGGCTGGGGTCAGGACACAAGTCCAAAGGAGACTGGCCCTTCTTGTTGCGGATGGTGAGGTCGGCACCGTTTGCGGCCAGGAAACAGGCGATGGAGGCGGCGCTCTTCTTCTCTGCTCCCTGAGTGCCCAGTCCCATGATCAGCTGTGGAGAAACAACAACAAGATGGTTACAAGAGTGCAGTGAAGATGAAAATTCAGGGTAAAATCTGGTTTAAACCCAAACAAACCCAAAATACGGGTCATACAAGCTGACCCCGACCAACAGAAGGCTTGTATGTGCCTTATCCGGCAATATCTGGGGCATCGAAAAATTATAATATCACAAAGCAAAAAACGTGACAGTGTTGTGGAAACATGACCATGCATCTTGGAGCACTGATAATACTGTCAAATATTTAAATATATATATATATTGATAAATGAAATATATGATATCTAAAGCCATTCCAGTGTTTGAACCCACTCCTGCCTGTTCCTGCCAGGCCTTAAAGTCCTACTGCCTTCCAGCCTCCCAGCCCCGTTTTTTCTACTGCTGGTCTTATGGACCTCAGTGTCAAGACAGGTGACACAAGGATGTCACATTTAAAGGTTGTAGGTCTACAGAAAGTAAGTTCACGAGACTTTTTAAGATCCATGAAATAACTGCATTGACTGCGTTACTGGTTTGTTGTGGGCGTAGATCAACACAAGAGGGCAAGCCCACCGAAACGCATAAACTGCCAGCAGGTGTTACAAGAAAAAAAAGGCCAGCCTAGTTTTGCCAGACTGCCATTGGCTGCATAGAATTGTCAATAGCATTTCAACAGTGGGGAGTTTGGGACCAAAATCTCTGCTCTTTATTTATTTATTAAAATAAATAAATAATAATAAAAAACATTATAATAAAAAATGTAAAATCACCTCTATTTTGTTTCCTGTAGCTTTTCCTTAAGATGCTGACCACTGAATTACTCAAGTTTTAAGTGTGAAGGGCCTACAACCTCACAAACATGGCTTGTGACCAACAGCCATGCTGGACGAGGCCAGCGGTCATCGCGGTAGCATTATTAACTCCAAGGAAATGATGCTGTGCACGACTGACTGTCGTTGTGGTAGCGAACAGGGCTGCACAATACAGCATAGGTTTCAGAATAGTCATCGCAACATGCACATGGCAACAGTCATACTGCAGGATGTGCAGTGTCACATACGCCAAATTAAATCACATACATCAATTCTACAACTTGCTTAATACAAAAAGAATCTATCAATCATATCATTTAATATCATCCACACTGTAGAGGAGAAACTGCCCCCAAAAAACACATGCAGAAAGATCAGCAGATGAGTGGGGTGAAGATGTATGGCTGTTCTTTGAGCACTCGCTCTGAACTAAATGGAACAGTAAATGGCACGGTCAATCCATAACGCAGTGCAGAGGCGGATAATTCATTCATCTGCCGCGTTTAAGTTCGACGCTACATTCAGCAAATTAAGATGATTAAGATACTGGATGGATGGATTGAATGGATGGCCAGGCTCCGGGCCTGCGCGGCGGATAATGGGGCGATGGCTTGATAGAGGAGAGAAGTCACGCGGTGTGTGTGTGTGTGTGTGTGTGTGTTAATATATGAAGGGCAGCTTGATCTACAGCAGTCACAGGAGGAGCTAAAGAAACAGGGACAGGTCTGGGGGTCAGCGAGAATGGGCAGTTTGGTGACCGCGTCTGAGGGCTGGATGCTAATCCACAGGTTTAAGGGCAGCTGTTGGCTGTGACAGATGGAGACAGGAGGTCACAAAAACCTTAAGTATACAGACTGCACAAGGGTATTAATGAGGATGAGAGGTGGAGGATAACGGCAGGTCACACATCAGTTGCGCGAGACGAATTCAAATAAATGTGTGATGAAGGCACTGGATTTAACCCAAGAGGAGCAGACTGCCATTACAGACCAAAAGGGACTTTACAGTAACAGTGTTTGGGCTTTGACTGAAAAGAACAGGGCGTCTAGTGCCACACATGGTTCTTCGAGTGATGCCACAGAAGCAAGAAACACTTTGTAACCTTTAAATAGAGTGGGATTCTTTTATAAACTAGCTTTTACCCAATTACTCCCAATACCCCACCCACTCATCAGTACTCTCCCCCACTGGGAGGGTGAAGACTGACACACGCGCAACGGCACGGGGCAGCCAACGCACTTTCAGGAAAGTGCCTGGTACCCAGCTGCGATTCATTACACTGAATTGCAAAGACATTTACATTTACATTTCTGGCATTTAGCTGACGGTCTTATCCAGAGCGACTTACAAGGTGACTCGTATTACAGAGGTGGACCAATGTAGTGTTAGGAGTCTTGCCCAAGGCAAGGTCTTATTGGTGTAGCGCAGCATAGTCACCCAGACTGGGAATCGAACCCCAGTCTCCCACGTGGTGAGGTAGCTCACTAGCAGGTTGTGGTATTATCTGTTGCGCCACACCAACCATCAAAGACCAGGAGCATAACCCGGGAATCGAGCCAGCGATCCAGCAAATTGAGAAGGAAGCACTAGTAGAACGGTAACAGCACTGAAAAGATGATAACAGCTCTTCTATTATTTGCCAAAAACTATTCACTGTTCTTAAATCAGCACTGGCACCAATTCCCCTGATATTTCTCGAGGGTTAAGCGCTTATATTTACTTGTTCAAGGCCAGCTTTAGCCCATCAGTCTGTCTAGAATCAACTTATTTACACGTTAATTTAGTTTTAAGGGAGTTTCTATAGAATATGTCTGGAAGAATAAGTGAATTAATAAGATTACAGACAATTTAAATAAGCTAAACATTAATCTATGTAAAAAAATAACTGATTAGTAAAAGTGTCAGTCAATTGAGCAAATGTAGAGTAGACTGAAGAATATTTCTTAAAATATTTATATTTTTTATATGCAGTGTATATTAAGGCTGCACAATATTGCAACAAACTGACCTGGAGAAATGGTGAAATCTGGTGCAAACGCCTTTATTTTTTTAATATTGCAAAGATGTCATGATCCAACCGATCATTATATCAATAATGCACTGTATATCCATGCCTATAGCAAACATAAATAAGACTCTGGTCTATTAGATCTATTAGAATAATGTGCATTTTATTACATTTAATGTAATTTGCCATAGCAGGTCCCGTGATGAGACTATTCTATATATTATGTGCCGCTGTTCAAGGAAGAGCTAAAAGGAGGGTGCTAGCAAAGCATGTGGTGGCTCGAGCTTGAGGAGAGAGTATGAGGTAGACAGAAGCCTAATTGAGATCTGCCGCGCGTTCGTTTTTCCAATCCAGCGCCAGCACGACGGGGAGAATTGAATTAGCCGGCCCAGCGGCTCCGTCAGAGCAGATGTTAGAAGCGCTGAAGCGGGGCACGATCAGGGAAATGATCCCGAGTCATCGGAACGAGAGCTTTCCCTTTCGCAGTAGCCCTCGTCTGTTCCACTGACCCAAGCGGGAACGAGTCGACAGCGAGAGCTCTCGGCGAGAGGAAAGATGGCAGCCGGAGTCGCAATAAAATAGCTTAACAGCTGCTAAATGAATCGCTCGTTCTCAGACCATTAAGGCCCAAATTGGCGCTTTGAACGAGAACATACACGCTCTGAAGTGCCAGTTTATGAACATTTACAGCAAATCAGTGACTCCCAAACCGGTCCTGGAAGAACCGAGGCGATTGTGCTGCTGGACACTGACCCCTGTACGTATGTATGTATGTATGTACGTGGAGCTGGATGGGTGTTATAGTTCGATACTGCGCAGCATGTTTGATGCTAATGTAACGTTTACTACATTCAACCCCTGGTGTTCGCTTGTCTCTGAAGGCAATGAGACGTGAACGTGAGCATCAGAGGCTACACAACTGCCTCAATTCAACTATTATGGGAGTTCGGAACCAGTTCCAGTGTTGTACTGGAGGCAAATCCGTGATTATCGGAGTATATGTGCTGATGCTAGAGATTTTACTGCTAGTAAAGTCAGTCAGTAAAATTACACTACAAGTAAATGCAGAGAGAAAACACACACAGCTGCAGTATCTCTGTTGTGTTCACAAACTTGTGCTTCAGATGACATCCAAAGCCTTTGCATGGGGCTGATTTTTCATAGGGATGGTCCCAGCAGCAACCCTGGCCTTTCACAAGTAATGGTCTCAGTGCTGCTTATCCAGGCAATCTGGAAGTGCGATGCAAGTGCAGTTAAGAAAAGTGATGTTCCACCTTCAACTGCAAGCTCTCATTCTTCCGTAATCAAATCAACAGCCTCAAACTACATCCTGTACCATTTTGGTCCACTTGTTAAACTCTCCTCTATAAAGTGTGCTGCTATTAGAATCACCCCCTGGTGACCATTAACCGCAGTGCCAAAAATATCCTTACATAAACGTACCGTCATCCCCCCTGCAGTAAGAGCATCTGTGTTGATTGAGGGTGAAATGGCACTCGTACCGTGTTCTTTGAAGGCTCCCAGGGCTCCACCTTGCTGACGTCCTGCATGTCCTGGAGCTGACGGAGCTGGGACAGCGTGTGGTGACGCAAGGCCTCATGCAGTGGCGTGTCCCCGTCCTTGTCCTGCACGTCCAGCTTGGCCTCCGCTCTGACCAGCAGCTGAACATCAACACAAAAGGCACACACAGTTAACGTGGCTGGCAAAGCAAGTGATCTTCATCTGGTCATCTGGTCTAATGTCGGTACTGGAGGATCCCCTGCCCTGCACATTTGAGAGGTTTCCTGCGCACCACCTTCAACTCAGGATGGTTTACGAGCGGAGAAGCTGGATCAGGTGTGTTGGGAGCTGGGTAAAGTCTCCAATGTGCAGGGCAGGGAGTCCTCCAGGGTTGGAAACCTGAGAGAATGCTGCAGATCCAAGCTTCTTCTAGGAGTGTAATGAATTCATTAATTATCAATAAATGAGTTATAACAGCTGCAAAACATTAAATGTATTCAAAAATAATAAATGTGAGACTTTCATAACCCCTTCTATAATTTCCATATCTGCATTAGGAAACTTTCCTCCGTTCAGGCACTGAAGCAGGAGGTGCTTTCCCACCAAGCGTCCACAAGATGGCGCTACAGCAGCCTTTCCCAACTTCTTCATCCCACTCAGTTATTTCTTCTAGCACGGACTGAGAGTGTTGAGGACTGAATTAATTGAATCGAATGAGCTAATTCTGCTGCAGGAGGCTGTGCATCTTAAAGCCAAGCTGAGTTACTCTGAGTTTACCTCTTAAATGTGCACAAGTCTGAGGCGGAGGAGGAAGGGGAGGCCAGAATAGGGAATGAGAAATGGGGTAGGGTGTAAAAAATTTTTTAAATAAATGCAAGAAATGCATTGATGCAGAATGAGGCATCAATCTGAAGGCAGTGATTCAGCTGTAGTGATTATGTCATGGTGGAATCACTACTATTCAATAAAGTTCACCCTCAGTTTTGGTCAAAGATAAAAATAATAATAAAAAATATATATATTTAAAAAGGTCTGATTTTCATTACTAAGCATAACCCCCTGGCTAGGCCTTACCCTATTGCATGAGGTTACCAATCAGCAATGGCGAAGGCTAAACCCTGTGCATTTCATTTATAATAAATACATCAACTATAAGCAACTCTGAACATCACAATTTATTTGAAGCATAGTAAATTAGGACCCACTTCAGTCTAACTGAAGTGAGATCATCGATCGACACCCCTAAAGACAAGGCTCTCTGATCAGCTGCAGCAGAGAGAGAGAGAGAGAGAGAGAGAGAGAGAGAGAGAGAGAGAGAGAGAGAGAGAGAGAGAGAGAGAGAGAGAGAGAGAGAGAGAGAGAGAGAGAGAGAGAGAGAGAGAGAGAGAGAGATGGGGAGTGGGGAGAGACCGCTTACCCGCACTATCTGGGTGTGCTGCCGCTCCACGGCCAAGTGCAACGCCGTCTGCTGGTTTACATTCTGTATGTCCAGACTGGCACTTCCCTGGAAGGCAGAATGGCAGAGACAAAGATTTAGCCTGCAGCACTTAATCACATTTGGCTGAGTGTGTTCTGTCTAGACGTCAGCTCTCTCACGGTACAAAATACTTTCAATCAAACCCCATTAGGGAGATGGCATAAGCATGGATCCACTACCAATGGACTTGGCAATAAAATATGCAGCTCTTCAAAGAAGTGCATGTAAAGAATGAGGGGTAAATCTAATCAATAGAACCCCAGGTTTTAGAACGTAAACAATATATATATATATATATATTAATAAAATAAAATAATAAAAAAATTATAATAATTATTATTAAAAATATATAAATATAAAGTCAAAAATAAAAACATTGACATTCACTGAAAGTTAAATATAGTATTTAGTATTTTATATATTTTATGTATATAAATCTTTTCATTGGCTTCCACTGAAAGCTAAAATATAAAATTATATAAATTAAAATTCCATAAATAAAACATTTAATTTGTATATAAATCTTTTTAGATTTCTATTTTTTTTAATTGACTTCCATTGAGAAAAAAATACAAAATTATATTACTTCGATTTCTATTAATAAAACAAGATTTCACATGCAACATTTCTAAAGATATACATTTTATTTATTATACTTTTTTATACTGCCATTAAAATCTCATGTATAGCTGTTTCGATTTTGCGTGACTGCGATTATATAAAATTGCGGCCACTTAGTTATTCATTTTTCCTTCTTAACTGTACTAAAACAACCAATTTTAATTACTGTGCAATTTCAGGGACGTTCAGGAATCGTTTTAATATAACCAGAGATGAGAGATTTGCACATCTAATATATATATATATATATATATATATATATATATATATATATATATATATATATATATATACACATAGATACAATAGGCACCTCTTTCTGGACACTGCTGACCTTTAGGATGGTGGTCTTCACACATACAGCTTATACACACACACACATTACCTCCTCAATTCTGAAATCATTTTAGCATTATATGGTTCCTTCTTTTATACCTCTGCTCCTCAGCACGCTTCTAATTCTGCTCCCACAGGCTGTGTTCAGAAATGCGAGCTATTGGGCCGTAATGGTAATTTGTATTCAGATATTCCCTGGATGAAACCCCTTAGCAACACAGCCTCTCTGCACTGCTGCAGTGCAGCTCCTACTGCGGCTCAGCGGCGGAGGCTAAAGTCACTGGTGTGAACCCTCTCTGCCTCGCTACCGGCGTGGCAGCTAACAGACAAAAGGGACGACCTGAGCCTGCACGGCAGCCTCGCGGTGCCGCTGGAGTGTTGCAAAAGCGGCATCACTGAGCTGTGACACAATGCTGAGGCAGAAGAAAAACGTGGTGGTGCAGGGGAATGCTCAGTCAATGTGGCTTAGGAAAAAAAATAAAAAATTATATATATATATATATATATATGATGCTGGGCTTGTGAATTGCCCGGTCCATGCTCCGCCCACAAATGGGATCTTCTGCATCAACTCTTGTGATGTGATGTTGGCATACGCCTCCAAGAACCTGGCAAACCACCCTCCACTTAACACAACCTTGTATGTGACCTAGTAAATCACTTGAGCGCTGCAAGATTTACCCAAAGAGCTCTTGTAAAACTTTAATTACCGCAACTGGATCCATTACCAGCCTTAACTAATGCTGACCATTATATGCGCAAGTGCTTCCATACTAGGTTGTACAGCCAGATGGGAAAGAATCCCACTAACATGATTTGGTTAGTAGAAGGTTTTCAGATTGTTATAACTTTAGGTTCTCAGCACTCTGAATCAGAAAGAAATTCTAATAAATGCAGAACAAAAATAGGACTCTCTGGAGCAGATAACCGTTGAGCGTAATGGCACTGTGCTGCTTAATGCCAGGCCTGTGCTAGAGGGGTACACAGCCCCCCAGCATTGAACTGTAGAGCGGTGGAACGCCATATAATATTGCTGGGATGAGTTGGGGAGTTGTGGATGATGAGGTGTGGTGGTGATCATCCAACATCCTGACCTCACTAACGCTCTTGTTGCTGAATGCAATCAAAATCACACTGCAGTGCTCCTCCAAAATCTAGAAAGCCTTCTTCACGGGACAGTAGAGGCAGTTACTCCAACAAGAGCATGATCAACTCTTTTTAATACCCTTGATTTTGAAAGAACAAGGAATGAGCAGGTGTCCCAATACTTTAGTCCATTTAGCGCAAGTGTAAATTCAGAAAATATTCTATTCTGATCTTTACTGTACTTCAGATGTTCTTCAGATCTTTAAAAGGTTCTTCTATGGCATTGCTCAAAGCTTTATATATATTATTTTTTAGACTATAGGGATGAAAAGGGTGTGTGCATTTATACTCAGAGTGGCTACCTGGTGGACCAGAAGCTCCGCCACCTCCACGTGATTGTTCAGAGCGGCAAGGTGAAGAGCAGTGTATCCATCGTCCTTCTTCTCGTCCACTATCCAGGGCCTGGGCAGCTTGGACAACAGCACACGCATGGCACTGCAAGAAAGAGAGGTAGAGAGAGAGGGGAAGTCAGAAGCGGAAAATAAGCAAGTCTCTGTGCAGTAAAACTAACCACCATCCAGTAAGAGCAGTGAAGGCTAAGCCTAGTTCCTTTCGAGAGCCCTGTGCAAAGAACATGATAAATCTGTGATTCCTATGACCGAACACTAGTCCTTACTAATGGAGGGCTCGCAGTGCAGATTTGAAGGTTATATAGAGGGTACTGTGCCCCAGGAAGCAGTGAGCGAGATTCTGCAGAGAAGCTGAAGGGAGTTTAGGATCAGCTCTTTAAAACCTCCTCCCAGATCTGCTCTAATATGAGCAAAAAGCAGAGCCTGACCCCGGATCAGACGCTAGGGGCAGAGCGCGTGCCTCTGAGCTGCATGGGAATCTGCACAGCAGCACCTTGTAATGGGAGAGGGAAGACGAGCCCCAAGCATGTGACGAGACGAGGGAGAGAATCTTCTACAACAGGAGAACCAACGAGGGAAGTAAACAAATGAAAGGTGAACATGGAAGCGAGAACGAAGGAAGAGAGAGGAAGAAGACTGCTTCTGTTACATTACATTAAAGGAATTCTCCAGCGGCCTTCAAACTAACCTCTAACTCTACTGTTCAGTCACCACACACACACACACACACACACACACACACACTTTGACGCATTTCTCAAAGAACAAAAAAGCCATCGAATTCACACTCAGTAGGCTGAAGCAATCATTGACCACAGGACACACGGGTATCCAACGATGTCGTAGCTGGGAGGGGGGTTCAAGTAGGCCTAAGCTGTAAGTTGAGCTGAACTGGTCAGAGAGGCTATTAAGGCTATTTATTGATTTCACTAAATGAGCAAATGTGTATATATTAACCCCTTAGACCCTGTAGCCCACATTTCTTCAGCTTCATCACTACATTACTGCCATAACGTCCGTTTCACAGAACCTTGAGGTGCTCCACAACATATGCAGAAGTAATTGCACATGATTTGGTAGCTGTACTTCAGCATAAGGATTGATAACGGAACAATAAACCTGGGCTTAATGTACATCATCATACTGTAGCTGCAGGGTTTGAGAGGTATTTCCACCCTCACACACACACACACGGCCCTACAACATGGGCCTAATTAAAACAGCCCAGCAACGACATCTTCGTCATCGTCTTCGATGGATACCTGTGTCCCCCCCCACTGTCCTCTTTCCAAATACAAATATTAAAAATAAACAGACCGAAACAAAAAAAAAAGAATGAAGGAAAAAAAAAAGCAAAATTGGTCAGCCTAGTATATGGATCAAATGATATCAAGATGATTAGCAGATTATACTTTTGACTGGTACTGATTTTGTTATTATAAATAAAGGTGCTACAAAGGGTTCTCTGAGAAATGCCATAAAAGAACCACTTTTTCATTAAAAATAATTAAATAATAATAAAAATTATAATACACACACACACAAACAGATATAAACACACACATAATATAAATGCATACACACATATATACATACATACGTACGCGTGTGTGTGTGTGTATATAATAAAATACATAATTATTTATATATATGGAGATAAGATAATCCTTTATTAGTCCCACAGTGGGGAAATTCTCAGTGTCACAGCAGAAAGGGATAGCAAGACACTATACAAATAATTGACACTATATACACACAATATAAATAAGTAAAAAAGCAATAACAATATTATTTACAGATTAAATTATTTACTGATTATACACACACACACACACACACACACACACACACACACACACAGTATTCAGGCATACAAAGTGGACGTCACCCTGCTGTAAAGACAGCAATTCCCATAAGCTCCCGAACAAATACTTAAGCCAGACCAAGACATCAAAGTAAAGAAGTGAAAGGAGCAGGGCAGCAAAAACAAAAAAAAATGAAAGTGTAGTGCAAACTGACCAATATAATGTCAGCAATGAGGCAGGTAGCGGAGTTCAGCAGCCTGGAATTGCGCTTTAGCTACAGGCTGGATTTCGCTAATGCCAATGTATGTACGCTTTTTCTTTTTTTTTTTTTCTTTTTTTTTTGCTGAAGGGGGAGAGAGAGAGAGAGAGAGAGAGAGAGAGAGAGAGAGAATGTGAGTGTGTGAGAGCAAGAACGAACATCAGCAGCTCTGTACACACTCTGAGGGCTGCAGAGCCAGGCAGCAGTACTGCAGTGTGTACATGATGTACACAGAAACGCACACAGCCTTGAGGACTATTGAAACACAAGCTTTTAAAGCAAACCGGCCGTGAACATGCTGGTCCTTATCTTGTGGCAGAAAGGGTGTGGGTGAGGGACGCACAGGTGATGCATTTATGTAGCAGTTATGATGTCTTAATGCCTAAGCCTTGCATGCCAATAGGGACAAAACGTCCCAACACCCATTAGGGTCAGGTTCTCCAGAAGCACCCTGGGCTCGAAACAGCCGGTGCACTTCAGGTTCCCCTGTTTCGGCAGAACACCACCGCAGCAAGGCATGAAGTGACCGGTGAACAGTAGCGGTCAAAGCTCACCCCTGCCATCCTAAGTGTTAGTCACATGGCTCTGGAGCAGGGCTAGCCGGGTATCAGCCTGGATGAATGGACGGCTCCTGCACTAGCAGGGCGGATTGACAGGCTCCCTGCCAGGCCGGTAGAAATAGGCAGGCATTAATATTAATTCTGCTGGCTGGCACTGCTGCATTGCAGTTAGCTTGTCCGTCGGACAGGAGTTCAAAAGGAACAGGAATTGCAGGATTTCGAGGCGGGCCCCGCCCTTAAGACCTTCGAGGAAATTAAGCTTTGCAAAGAAATGAATTTCTTTTTTTTGCAGATAGACCATTTTTGGGTCAAAAGGGTTTACAAAGCTTTACAAGGGTTCTGCTCTCTATTCGCCTGGAGTTTGGCCCAAAGAAAAGGGACGGGTGGGATTGGGTGGAACAAGGTTAAGGGGATTCGCTGGCAGGGAAACTAGGAGGCTAAAGAAGCCGTCAACGCAGCACGAGAGGGGAGAAGAAAAGGAAGGAGGAGAGGAGAGAAGAGAGGTGAAGGAGAGGCGTGATGGAACTGGGTCACCCTGTGAGATGCGAAGGTCCCTCAGGAGCGCACCGGCGGCCTGTTGTCTCCAGCAGCCGCGCGGTAATTTGTCATAGAGCGGGAGCCCGCTGCCACTGAGAGGTTGGCACCAACACCATGTGACGCTGTGCCGTATTTGAGGTGGTCAGGCAACCTTGCCGAGGTAGCTGGCTGTGAGGGGACGAAATGGCAAAAGCGAGGCCCATCCTTATGTCAAGGCATTTGGGGCGAAAAACGGGGCAACGTCGCAAAGCCAGAACTCCATCCTAGTAATCACGACATTGCTGATGATGCACATAGTAAAAAAATTTAAAATATTTGGACAGGGTCCTCTTCTCCCCATTAAAGCAGCTTGCTACAAATACCAGAACTCCCACTGTTATTCAAACCATCATAACAGTTTGTCAGGACATCTGCTTCGTCTCAAGGTCAGATGAACGTTCGTTTTGGTTCCAATGCTAAACCACAAACTGATTTGAAATATGGCCGTCAAGCACAACTCTGTGACACCTGACTTCCTTACTCGCGGCTAGTACGGCTAGACAGACGGCAATCTTTCCATCATAAGGGTGGTCTCACCCCAATTCTTACGGAGCTTAAAAACATGCTTATTAATTAATAAATTCAATATTAATTAAAATAAATGTTAAGGAAGCCCTTAAGAGAGAAGTGAGTGCGCTTTCTGTGTAAGTACATGCAATAGGTACATCTTCAAAGTTATGCTAAAACCTTGCATCATCACAACGGCGGGAAAACATTCCTAACTTTCAATGGAAGTCGATGCAAAATATTTTATTCCAGTTCATTTCTGGAGCATTTCAAGAGGTGCAGTCACCATGAAATTAGAATTTTGTAAATACATCGTAAAAAGAACAACTGCTGACTCATATACTCTCAAAAATAAAATAAAAAAAATAGTAAAAATCTGAGATACAAGGTTTTGCTACAATGACAACTAATAAATGTGATTCTAAGGAATCTAAAATAATAATAATAATGATGACCAAGAAGGGCCATCAGCCATTAGCTACCAAATAAAGTCGTGGCCTGCAAAACGTGACCTTCCCCTGCATTCATCTACACCGGTCCAGTGGGCGTGTGCTGCGATTTAGCAGTATTAGCATGAAACCTGGGCTCCACCGCTGAATTTCTAAAGAGCTGGATGTTGCCACCGAGCAGTCGGCACCGTGATCAGGGGGAGCGGTTGTATTCTTAGGTCGGCATAAGTAGCACAAGGTCAATGGAAGAGAGCAGCTTGCGTGACACCTCGTCTTAACAAAGCATTCACTTAGCATTACAGATATGTCCTTCTTACGCGGATCGCTTCGAGTCAACGAGGGACCCAATGGCACAGTAATATCCATGACCCAATTATATATACTCCGTTCCTCCAGGCACGCTGATAAAAGGCTCGTTCCGTTTAAAACGCAAGCTCCTCGCTCTCTCAGCAACACGTTTCACATGACTCGCATACCTTAAACACAAGACAACGGCAGCAGAACGATTCGAGAAGTCAATGACAGAACGGGAAGGTAAAATAACGGGACCAACACATTAAAATGAGGATTACAGGCTGTACAAGATTACATCAGACTCTCTTTATGTGATCACACATTTCTGGACTGAATGAGTGCGATCTGAATCTTTACAAGCTAGACTTGGAAGCTAAGTGACGGGGCTGGGATTTTTTGCAGAAGTATCCGTCAATCAAGTGAAATGGTAGAACGAGTCGATCTGTGAAGCTCTGTACAAGTGAATATGCGCACACACACACACACACACACACACACACACACACACTTACTGGAAACAAATCTCCAGACAAAGGGCAGTTTTCTATCAGGCTGAGTGGTGGCTGGGATACAGGCCTTAGAAAGTAACTAGCAGGCTAAGGTTGGCTCCCGATTGCTGGTGAAAATAAAAATTCTCTATTAAAATTCCCTTTTAAATGTAAAGGATGCCCCTCAATCTGGAGCTGGATCCTCAAAAGTCTCTTATTTTTTTTTCTTAACTTCGTAATTAAACATTAAAATAATGGCAAACTTCAAATACCCTTTCAGAACTTTTCTTTCATTCCTACTTTTCTCCAAAATAATAACAATTGGTATTCTTTCTTAACCAGTTTGCAACTCCCTTTAGCACTAGCAACGCTCCCTTCACACGAGGAGGGTAAAGGCTTAACACGTCTCCCCCGATACATGCAAACCCTGCCGCCGCCTCTTTTTCTGAACTGTTGCCGATGTGGCACTGATTTTCAAAGGAAGGCTCCGGGTCTCCAGCTCCACCATACCAGCTAGCAAATGCCTGTGCCGGCCAACATTGTTTAAGAGTGACATTGGAAGAGAGCGCCATCTACCCACCTGGACACTGATTGCAATGCCGCATGGCTCAGGATTCAACCTTGTGACCCCCTGGGCCATAGTGGCAACGCAGTCGCCAGTTGATACAATTAATACAATTCGTATTAATATAAGAGTCCTTTATTAGTCCCACAGTGGGGAAATTCAGTGTCACAGCAAAAAAATTGATAGCAAGACACTCAGATGCAAAAATTTAGATAAATTACCAATATATACACAATATAAATAATAGAAGTAAAAAAGCAATAATATTATTTACAGATTATTTACAGGTAATTGCAAATGACTCTTAATTGCACACGTGGGGGGGGGTATTGCACATTGTATTTTTACATAATAGAATATAAATAAAACACAAAAAATAAATATAAAGAGATTTTTCATATGCACATCAAACAAATCTAGATTTCTAAGCTTAAATTGGTCTCACACGAGGTAAGATCATTTTAGAGGCTGAAGAGGTCATATTTGGGCCTTTTACCCAAATATGGCGTCGCCTCTGCTGGACGTCTGCCGAGAAAAGCAACTTCATAGACCAATCTTCCAGCCCTAATATTCAAATGGAGATGTGTTTGAGAAATTTTGCCGTCCAAACAGTGCTTACCGTTTTAAAGAACTGCTTGAACTCAGTGGAACAATTTGTATAGAAATACATACAATTCATACTGGTTTTCAAAATTATTATTAACTATTATGAACTAACTGACTATAAAGAAACACTACACCAGTAGCTTCCAGGAGTCTACCAGATGGCCTGTAGAAAAAACAAACGTCTGGAAGGAACTCTGAGCAGGGGTACACGTACAGAACAGTGGTATACGGCCCAAAAGACCCCATAAAGCTCTTTTAAAACTGAAGGACAAAACACACGACCGAAAGGCAAAGCGGAGAATTATTGTCTTCACGTGTTCGAGAATTCAATTCCTGGGACTCAGGTCTTCGATCGGTGGCCGACTGTGGCTCGGCCGGCAGAGGCTTTGCTGATGTATAGCGAGGCTATAAATCTCAGTCTTTAAATCACTTCAACTCCAAACTGTTTACCGGAGGTGGCAAAGTCCAGTCCACCTCAGTAGTAGTGGTCTGAACCTAGCCAATCAAAACTCACCGCAATAAAGATCTCCTCCATAACCACGATACGCTGAAGCTGTACAACTCTGAAAAACCTCCCTACTGAGTTTCACGTGTGTGGAGGAATCGTACTGCACATGGAAACGTGGTCGAGAGGAGAGAAAGTTGAGACAAGTCAACGGGCATCCGGATAAAGTGGCAGAGTAGAGGGTATTTTGTGTATTTTGTGTCAGTAGGAGCTGAAGAGATGTACCAGGGTACTGATGTACAGTAGGAAGCTCATTACTGCCAGTGATGCATTTTTAACAGGTACATCTAATGAGCTGCAACTGGGTTCTGTGAGCAGCGTAAGAGTACACAATGTGTTTGTTCAGTCAATAACAGTCAAATATTTTTGCCGCCTGCCAAGAAGAAAGCAGATTCAAGTGAATACCTCAATCAAACAGCCCTATGAGTTCTATAATAGCCTTCAACTGGATAAGTTAGATTATATAATAACTGTATACAGGAGAATTTAGACTATACAATAACTGTAGAGCAGAAAAGTAAAGACTATATAAAAACTGTACACTGAAGTAGTAATAATTATACAGTAAATGTAAAGAAATAATTTAGACTATATAATAACCGTACACTGGAATATTCAGATTATTGTCCATTCACATTATTCTGCATCAATGCAGCTCCATGAAATCACCCATTTCCTGCCATTCTCACTTCTCGGACGCCATAAGGGTCATTTGAGAAGCTGAGCCTGAATTATTCAGTGTTCATGGTTTGAGCATGGTTTAGAGGTTACCATACATCACCGTGTACTATAGATTTTCCTAATCCATTCACATGATGGAGTCGGCGCACTGGGAATTTATGAATCATGTTGCTTTTTTTTTTTTTTTGCATTGAACAGACTTTGCAAACTCTGAGAACATTCTTTAGGCACGTCTGATAAACATACAGCCAAAGACGTAGAGTTTGAGGAACCGAAGCCAGACCGACTGCACAGTCGACGTGATGGCACCATTAAACTGACTGAGGATTCCACAGTCTAGGTTTCGAAAAGTGCAGGAGAAGCACTTCTGGTCATTCACCCAATCTACCCCATTACCTCTCACCCCTACAGCCAAGGCCCTCAGTATTACAACACTGACCCTATCGGCAGGGACTCGCAGTCTGACCCACCCCAATAGGAAGTACAAGCTCTGTGATTGGGCACTGGGGAGCGGTGTCAGATTGTCCAGGGGTGTACTGGCTCCATTGATCAGTCCTTTGTCCTAGTGGTGGTGGATGCATGCCTGTAGGGGAAAGGTCAAAACGTGCCTACTCCAAATTCGCTACTCCTAACTTGCTCCATCCGGTTAGGTTACAAATGTACGTTCAGGTCGTCCACAAACTTTGTTGTGCAAATGACCCAGAAGTGTCGAAAAGTTAGATAACCGGATGGATGTCCTGTACGGTGACTCAACAACTCAACATTAAGATTCTGAAGAAATCCTTAAACAGCTTTGGGACCAACCACTACTCATTCCCTTCGCTGAATCAAAACAGATCCTACCAAATAATCTGTAAACATGAAATGAAACAAAGCACCTCAGCACTCAAGAGTCTTTTTACGCAGCATTTTCGCCGCAAGTCTTGCGGGACGGTGACTGGGCTGAGAATTCAGACTGGAGAGCAGCTACAGCCGCAAAGGGGCCGACTGGAACAATGGCCGGGGGCTCGGAGACCGCCTGCCACAGGCTTCCCCCAACAGCACTCGGGTCGGCCCTCTGTAAATCACTTTTATGCCGTCTGCCGCTCAGCAGCTTTAGCCTCCCTGATGATGGAGCGCTTAAAGGGCGGAGAAGGATGGAGAGAGAAAAATGGAGAGAGAGAGAAAGTAGTTTTCAAAACCAAGTGCATCAAGCAAGAAGTGCAAAGCCATTTCACAAAGGCTTGGGAGTAACGATGTCGAATGTCCTGGCGTGGCAAACGAAAACAACAAAAAGGTCTAAAGAATATTCATAATAAAGATTATTTTGAAGAGCAACACCAGTGATTGTGTATGACCGAATAAAGCCTGCTTGACAGCTAAGTTTAATTCGCATGACGTGACGTCAGCATGGACTGGGGGCCCGGCCTAAAAACAAGCCCTCAATCCTCAACACTTTTGGATTAGCCTTTAGCTAAAGAAGCGTTTCCCCAAAACTGGCCGTGACGTACTGCTCTGGTCTCCCCTGCTTCCAACAGAACTGCGCCAACTAACGTATACAATCAAACCCTGCCAACACCGAGAAATCAGCCACGAGCCCCACTAGTGCTCAGACTATGAGAAGATCTATGCGCTAAACTTTCTATGGCCTGCTGGTCAAAAGGAAGGACACCTAAACTGGTGGGAGAGGAGGAAGAAGTGTGGCAGGCGAGCTGGAGGGCGTGCTAGGCTAACGGCTAACACTAGCTGTTAATGTAATCATTTAATGTGGCTAATGTTACTGTAGTCATAAACAACCTCTTACTAAGGGGAGTAACTTCACGGCTCCGTTTGGGTAGCATCTTCCTGTGAAATGACCCGGCCAACGATTACGTCATGACGACCAGCGGCCAGGTTCTCCAGGACCCCCAAGGAGAGTGAGAAAGGAGGCGGGGCAAAAAAGCTGCTGGGGTCTCCAAAAACATCAGCAAATAAATCTTTATGGTGATGTCAGACAGCTTTGCGAGAGTCTGGAGGGGTGGGGGATAGTTGGTCGTAACAGCTGTGCCAATATAAACCAGAAACCAATAGCATTAAGCCAGCCATTTGTCTTTCGCACCACACGGCTCAGGGTAATTAAAAACCCCGTTTGAAACTTTCACAAATCATGACCGTTCTCCTTTTCAACCCCCACCGGGCAGGTATTGATGTGATTGAGGAGACCCTTTGTTAGGAGGGCACCAGAACTCTTACTGGGCACGTTTCAGAACCAAAGCAAGGTCTGTGGGCGGTGCATTCACTAACACAAGCAAACTGCCATTTAGCAAAGTCTCAAATCCTGAGCAATTTGGATAGAAACCGAAGAAATCGAAGGAAAGCTCTGCAGAACTTAGCAGCTGCATTTCCAAGCAGAATCAGCCATCCTGGCTAATGGACACCATCCTGATTTGCCCCGTCAGCTAAGGATTATGAATAAAGCCTTAAAAATAATCAGAATCTCTAGTTGTATTAGCATTGACATTTGCTCTCCTTGTTGCCAACTTTAAAAAGGGATGCCAACTGAAGCCATCAGCTTTGGAAAAGGAGTGGACTAATAAATTTGGGTTTTCTAAAGAAGGAAAAAGAGTGAAGTTGAAAGTTTCTGCCACTTCTTGGCACAGAAATTGACGAGCCTGAAACAAATTGGTCAAAAAATAAATAAATAATCGATACCAAAAACCAAACAAATTGCTACAAAATCACAAATTAGCCACCAGATTTCACTAATTAGCTTCTGAAAATGTACTTACCCACACACTTGCTCACGCCCAAGACTCGATCACACTGCCACGATGAGCTAAATTTTAATTATTTGATAGATCTGCTAATGACTAGAAGCTACAAAAATGTTCCTCAGGCAACGTCTTAACCACTACTTTTGGTTCCTTAAGGCATTGTGTTTCTCAGTGCTGGTCCTGGAGGCACCCTGCCCTACACGTTTGAGCATTTGAGTGGACTCCCTGCTTTAACACACTGCCCTGAAAGGACTTGTTGATAAGCTGATTAGTGCTTTTCCTGCTCCCAACACACCTGACTAAAACCTGAGAAACACTGCCCTAAGGAACCACTTTTGCAGTAGAGATGAAGGTGAAGAAGCTGGTGAGAAACTGGTGCGAAGTCTTTGAAAGGTTCACACAATAGCAAAAATGGTTGAACCTTTGGACTCGCTCTTATTTTTTTTAGGAGTGTATGCCAACATTACATTTACGGCATTTAGCAGACACGCTTATCCAGAGCGACTTACAAAAGTGCTTTGCTATTTAGTTAAGAATAACCTCAGCTAGTTAGAATAGACTAATAGTTCAAAGATACCTTTAAGCTTTAGACATTACTAAGCACAAGTCAGTAAGGTGACCATAGTACTCAGCTATTCGCCCAAGTCCTCTCAGAAGAGGAGGGTCTTCAGTCTGGGTTTGAAGACAGCAGGTTGGTGCACACCCAGACGCTCCAACAGCCATGTTTAGTGGTGGGCTGGGCCTCAAGAAGATGCACAAGTCAGCAGAATGCATTACTACACACCTGGCAACTAGTCAATCTTTGTTAGCCCCATAAATACGGGGTAATCGAGCCACCGTACATTAGCCTGGCTATGCATTAATTAAACTGTACTTCACGAAGCAAAAAGAATCGTCTTGAGAGTCGATTCGGATTCGACAATCCAGTCAAGCAGAACGAGACAAGCTCATGATTTAATTTACATCAAAAAAAGGATAAATAATAAAAGTTATTCTGCTACACAGCAGCTAGCTTGGCATTGTGAAGAGCACCAAATCAACGACAAGAGGGACCTTAGGTCAACTACCTCTTGAAAAGCCACTCTTATTTTAAAAGGGATATTACGCTAAGCGTAAAAGATTAGCCAGTGCCCTCGGCACCATTACCTTAGTGGGTGTAAACTGGGGGTGGAAGAGGTAGGAGGGCAAGAGGGTTACATTATTAGATCAGGCAAATGTGGCACAACAGTTAAAGACCTAGCAGAAAAAAAAAGGGAAGAGCGGAGTGGGCATTGCTTGCTCGCTAGCCGCTCAACTCCGCGACAGGACTTTCTAATTAAACAGATATTTCGGTGGCTGTGCCTTGGGAAGCTACAACGTGGCACTTGAAAATTAATGAAAGCTCAGAAGGGAGGAATAAAATCTGCACCCCTGAGGTAATCCTCGCGACTGCCCCAGAACTGAGACAAATTGTGTGCTGGGTCCAGGTTGCTGGGAAAGACAATAGCTGGGCTATCTTCAGCAAAGTAGGAACAGCTTCGATCCACGTTGCTCTCTAGTACTCGAACGGGCCCCCAATTTCCAGTTTGCCTTCCTTCCCCTTCCTTCACACCCAACTACACGTTACTAAGTATAGAGGCTAGCAGTAGGAAGATCTACTGTACCATATGCTGGACTATTTAAAAGAGGATGGGTGTTCAGAAGATGCAATGAGGAAAAAAAGAGGGGGGTGCTGTTACAAGACCGAGGAGGGGAAGAAGGGAGTGAAGGGAAATAGAAGTGGGACCATGAGAGACCACTTTATTTGGCAGTACTAAAAATAGAGCAGCGAATGGCAGCCAGGCAAGCAGGTCTTACGCTAACGCAGGCTAGCTGCTCGCCTTGCAGGATGCACAATCGATAGGTAGAACGCTGGATGGGAGGCTTCCCGGAGTTCGTGTGTGCATCTGTGTGGCGGTGTGGGGAGGGGAGGGGGAGGCGAGGGCTGCACTTGGAGAGGGTGGAGAGGGGGGTTATTTTTTGCACTGGTTGACTAAATATGGTCACAGGGAGGTGAGTGAGTGAGACACGGGAGAGGAGCCTAGTGACTGATGCGAGCGTTTTTCGAATGCTTCCCTGGCCGTAAAGTGCTAACGGCTTAGATCTCTGCACTGAAAAAGAGGCCGACCACAGTCACGGCTGGCGCCTGATCCTTGACCTTAGCCTCACAGGAGGCAGGCAGGACCACGGAGAGTGCTCAGAGGAGGACAGGGGATACTCATTTTACTTCTGGTCTGAATTTCCACAAGATTAAAAGTCTACTACAATAGAAAAGGAGAGGAATTATAATAGAGGGGGGTGTGTGTGCAGGGGGGGGGGGGGGCACTTCGAGTACTGGGCAGAATACAGACGGATCCTTTTCATGACAGAAGCAGCTCTTCACCTTTCCTCATTTTCCCTGCCCTCCAAAACTGCTGACAGCAGAAAACGTGGTTCTACCAAAGCGTTCGAGGGGAAAACTGACTGAAAGATGCAATGCCTGAGCACAGCCACGCTTCTCTAGTGGTGGTCTTCGCAAAACGCCCTGAACACACACACACACACAGGGAGAGAGCGCGAGAGCACGTGGCAGAGACTGGAGAGGGAAAAGTGCTGCAGTTTTAGAGTAGCGACGGCAGCTCCTCATGTCAGAATGATGCCTATCCTCCTCTCCTAAAGGTAAGGGTGCCTTCTCCTCCTCTATCTCTCTCACTCGCCCTCTCTCTCTCTCTCTCTCTCTAGCTCAACTGCTCCCCTCCTCCCTTTAGCAGACTTGCATGCTGGCTCTCCCTCTCTCTCTCTACCACACTCTCTCACTACCCCCTCAACCCCACCCCCCAGTTAGAGCAGCTGATTCAGCGAGTCGGCATGCGATGGCTGCAGCAGCTGGAGAACTCGAGGTCGTTATGGCTCTTCACACACTTGAGAAAAGGGGGCCAAAAAAAAAAAAAAAAAAAGGCGGAGCAAAGAGCGCAGGGAAACTGTGCTGACAGGTAATATACACTCCCTCGTGCCTTCCTCTCTCTCCGGACAAGACTTCCTCTACCCCAACCAAGCCGGACGGTCCGCAGCGACTACAGACATCTTCCGCCTTTGCTTCCTTACCCTGTATCTACTCCTGCTGCTCTCTCCTTCCTCCCTGCTGAATGTGCTGTGGAAGAAACTGCATGGTTCGTCAGCCCGGGTGTTGCGCGAGTGAGAGTGTGCGTGCGCGCGAGTGCATGCGCGAGTGCGTGCGTGCGTGCATGTGCAGAGCGGTCGGCAAAGGGGGAGTGGAATTTACTGTTCTGCAGCAGTGCACTCGGAGGAACGAGAAGTACTGCTCCTCCGACAGCACCTTCGGGAAACGAGCAAAGGGGGGCTCCCCTCTCAACTCGCAGGAAGGCAGCGTGGTAGCAGGTGACAGCAGAACCCGGGGAAGGAAGTTGCTACCTTCCACATGGATTTGCTTGCTTGCTTGCTTGCTCACCCACTCTCTCTTCCTCCATACTCATACTCCTCCTCCTCCTCCTCCTCCCAGCCCCCTCCCATCCCACACAATTCCATTGCTGTCCAGGCAGCAGGCTGCTGCAGCACAGCACTCTTTGGCTCATTAGCCCCTCATGGCTGCAGCGCTACTCCTACCCAATGACGGACTTGTAAACTCACTCAGTACCCTTTTTTTTTTCTCCTGTAACTTTCCAAAAAAAAAAAAAAAAGCCTTGGACTCTTCCACTTTGAGGCGCTTCCAAACGGAATACAGTTCTCCGCTGGGACGGCCACACACCTCGAGTTGCCTTTTTTCGCAGTGGCCAACGCATGGTGTTTCAACGTGTGGTCGCCCTTAATTTCCAGGACTGGTTTTTGGAGTTCCTGGCCCGTTTCTGGACACGGTAGGGGGGGGGGGATAAAATGCACATGCAACATGGATAGATGCTGACGGACTTGTGGTGGGATGCGAGTTTCAGACAAGGTGGGGGTGGGATGGGGTGGGATGGGGTGAGAGCAGATTGACGGAAAACAGCTGTGGCGCCGTATTAATTCTCCAGTTGGGTGGGGGTGGGGAGGCTGAGGTGGGTCGACAGGGTGGCTTCTGGGTATGTGTGTCAGTAGCTGAACCCATGACACTCAGGATAATAACCCACTTTCGTCGTGTGCCTCTCTGCATGCTCTCTAATCGCCAGGCAGAGGCAGGGGCAGGGGCAGAGGCAGGGGCAGGGGCAGAGGCAGGGGCAGGGCAATAGTGCTGCAATGCCATCCCCCCCAGCTTCACCTAAAGGAGCAAATATCTCTCTCTCCCCCTCTCTCTCTCTCTCTCCCCTTCTCTCGGTCAATCGTGTCCATGTCATGTGGCCTTAAGCCAAAGGAAAACATCCCTCGTTCACTCCGCTCCTCGGCCCTCTCGGACTGCCGTGACATTTCCTACACGGGACGTCATAGTTTGAGTCGCGCCTCTGCTTCCCTCCTGATTCCAAGCCTTTCTAACACTGTGGCGTCATCGGGCATCCAACTAATACCGGCTCGGTTCAGTCACGCCACCCTAACATATCTCTGAACTCTGAAGCACTGAGCCTCATCAAGGATTTCCACCACGGCCCAGAATAGCACGTCCAAGTGCCCTTCTGTTATTTTATCACCCCTGGCCTCTCCTGTCAGGCCTGTTCGATAGGCTTCGGCCAAGGGGGGCGGGTGGGTGGGGTGGGAGGTTTGTGGGTGAAAGAGGGCGGCGTGGACTTGTGGAATGTGTGGAGCTGGAGCAAAGATTCATTAGAGAGCTACTGAACATTTTACGCTACCATGCAAACTGTGATTGATCTTTAACATCTAGCCTCTGAGCTGAACAGCTGCTTCTTCTTGGGTACGACTGGAGGAAAGGCAGGGTTAAAATTAGTAAGGTGCACTACTAAAGAATTAAAAAAGGGGATGGGCTTAAAGGGGGAGGGAAAAAAAGAAAAAAAAAAAAAAAGAAAAAAAAAGAAAATCAGCACACCCAGTACAATCCACAAGTGCTGAGTGGGCATTAGCTCTTGCATGTGACCTCTGGCCTGGTCTGTGTGCCTAAAGCCCAAATCCCACTCACAATAGCTTCCTGTTCCACTTGGATCAACCTTGCTTTCAAACATCAGCAGCCGGTCTGTTCTACGACTGGGAGAGGCGGTCAAACGGGCAACTGCGGGGAGATGGAGAGGGGCAAAGTTAAAGGGTGTGAGTAAGTGGAGGAAGAGAGTGGAAGCGAAGGAGCTTTAATAACCTTAAAATGTGCCTTTGTTGCCAGGATGGTACAGCGAACTTCCAAGGACCTTAAGAGGAGTACTGAAGTCAAACAGCAAGGACGCTTTCCTCCCCCCCTGTGTCGACTCTTTTGCCTTTGCTATACTTTTTTTTTTTCTCCCAGGACAAAAACAGTAAGGACAGTGGTAACCTTTTTTGTATTTGCAACAGAAGTCCTGGGCGTTCTTTTCCGTATTCCCTATGGATTCTCCCAGATCTCTAGAGGACAGCCAGGGTCACTGGAGCAGACGGCACTGTGTGGACCTGAACTCGTCTAAATGTGTACTGGCGAGAACGTCCGGGGTCTGGGGTGAGAACTAGCCCGTACCTTTATTTTACAGCACCACTGAAAGTCACCTTACTTACATTATAGAGTGTACTGCCATACCACTGCATTCTGCAATGTGGGGTTTGGAAAGGAGGGGGGGGGGGGGGTTGAAGGGGAGGAGGAGAGGAGGAAGGGGGGGGGGGGGTTAAGCTGCTGGACAATAACAGAACGCAGAAGGTTGGTTTATCTAAAATATCAGCAAGACAAAACCTTACCAGACCAGACCAAACAAGGTAAGAGCACTGAGCTATGCTTGGAGTTACCTACTTGGTGTACATACTTCTTTATGTGCCCATATGAACATATGACAGCTATGGAATGTAAAGAAGTATGTATTCTTGGTCAGGTGCTGATCCTCAAATTAGGACTCTTCTCTGAATTAATGCTCTTCGTTACAAGGTTTTAATGAGCGTAAGTATGAGGGGACTGCGTCGCTGGGGCGACAGTAGTGTTGAATGAGGGTGCAGAGGTTTACTGCAGCATATATTCTGGAGGACGTTATAGCTCCCCATCAGGGACAACACACCAATATGCTCCCCCGTTAAGAAAGCAATCTGCATGGGAAATTGCTCGTTGGAGCAGGTAGCCTACAAAGTTCAACTGTCTCACAGGGTCGTTAAAAAGGGACATTTTTCGAGGCTTAAATGACTAAACACTACCAGAAGATACGCTGGTTTGTAAGGGCTCTAATATCCCAAGAGCATGAGAGAAGGAAAAGGAGAGAGCGAGCAGTTTCCAGTGACTGCTATGCAAAAAAAAAAAATGGTTGACCATCAACCAGAAATAGACAGTCGTTGAAACAGGGGCTCTTTTCATTACTGGCGAGTTTGCTGCATTATGGGCCTTGAACAGCAGCCAGCCGCAACTTAGCCCCTACTTCCGAGGAGGTAGTGGTATGGCGGAGCCAGTTCCAACGAGTAATACCATAATCTTCTCTGGAAAAGGTGAGCTGGGGACAACTCGGTCATTCGCTCAACCACACCAGGAGATTCTGACCGTTCCAGAAAGGTGCTGAGAGCATGACCGTTCGACCATTAACTGCAAGCTTACCTACAATGCCTGACAGTATAGCCGCCCACTCCATCCAGGGCCATCTACCCCATTCCACCACCGCAAACCCCAGCCCCACGTCCCCATTGTTCACGTTTGCAAGGCTTGCCAAAAGCTTTGGTGGGCTACAGAACAGTCAGATTAGGGTATGGACAAGTGACAATGCAGGATCAGTGTCAGGTCTGCCTGTCAGCTGATTTCAATTGTCACCCGCCTCTACAAACAAAAAAAGAACAGAGAAAAAGTGTTGCGCTGATGGGCTGGGGAGGTGGGGGCAGGAGAGGGACTGCGCACCATTCCCCTCATAAAACACGCAGACTGTCATGTTCTCAAACCGTTCCCCCCCTTGAGGGGTTCCTCGGGGTAAATTAGATGCTACACAGAGAACGCTGCATGTCATGGGAGTCTGTTCTCGAATGAGAACCTCTGATTTTACGAGAGCGGTTACGGCAGCACAGCGCTTTCTGCTTGTTGAACCCTGTTCCTGTTACCCTGACAGCAGGTACAGGTAATGTGCAGGAAGCTGGAGGCAGCGTCTGACTGTAGTTTTTACACTTTGCTGAAACTTCTAACCTACTTCTTCTCTTGAAACTTTACATTGTGGTGCTCCACATTGTTTCCTTTGTTGAGTTCATGCTTGATTTATGAGGGGAAATACGGTGAAAGCACTGCCGTTACTTCTCGCCATCCAAAATCTAGGCTGCTGAGACCTGGAGGACCTGGATTTTAACATGAAGATTTGAGAGTTAACGGATTTGGTCATGACTGGGCCTACGATAGAGGCAGAGAGAAATAAATGTGGCCCATTTCTCTGCACTCCAATGCAGGCTGTCCTCTGTGCCCCCCCCCCCCCCCCCGCTCTTTCCAATTTTATGCAGCGCTTGCTGTATGGGTCATTCCTGTCAGTCGTGTAGCTGGGATCCCTCCTCTCGTTCTCTCGCCCTCAACCTCAGCCTGACTGACACCCACAGCAGATGCTGACATTATAAAATGTTCAGCTGCTGTCCCTGGCTTTTGCCCACTTATGGCCAAGCATATTTGGGGGCAGAGATTTGCCCAGGTTGTCAAGCAAGAGTGTGTCTATCTACTGAAGGGAGGGAGGGAGGGGGACGGGACTGGTGGTGGAAATAGCACTTTACTGACCCGTGCTTAACGAGTGCCATATTGAGCAGCAGTGACCCCACTCTTTTATGCGCACGCGCACACACACACACACACACACACACACACACACACACACACACACACACACACACAGAGAGAGAAAGAGTTAGCAAGGATTTCCTTTTGCTATAGAGCAGTTCTGCTACTTCCAGCTGCTGGAACAACGCTCAAGCCTGCCTAACTTACTGTGAGCCAGCGAAACATCATAAAGCATGATGGTCTCCTTTGATAATGGCTGTCGAGAGCAGACGCTTGCGGGAAGCACAAATATCTCAGTTTGTTATTTTAACGTCACCATGGGAGTCGTCTCAGAGGAGCCCTGCTTCTCGACGCTCTCCGTAGTTGAATTAAGCTGGAAAATTAGCAAGGCTTTGAAACGTACCCTGGGATGACAATATTGGTAAAAGTTGAGAGTGTGCCGACTGCTACCGAGCGAGCAGCTCATCCCCGCAGCCTGAGCGGCACTGTGCCCACACCAGGGCCCATCCATCAGCGGCTGTAATTGCTACATGACTCCCGGACATGTGACTCAAGTGTACCACGACAAATTATTATTATCCTTTTTCTCTGGGTGCAATTTTTCTTTCTCTGCGAAGAGTGGGGAAAGCGGTGCAGGGACGGGAGGACGGGCCGGATTGGAGGGGGACGAGGGTGCCGAGACGCGGCAGGGCGATTGCGAGCCGTCCTGTACTGCGTTTAGGGGGTAGGGTCTTCTTTCCCCTAGAGTTTCAACAGGGAGCCTTTCTGCGTAATAAAGAAGTTGAGCATTTCCACAGGAGTTCTTTTGCCCGGTCTCTCCAAGCGGGGCGGTCCGATCAAGCCTTCCTGACCGGCGCAGTGACAGACGAGAGTCTGGCGTTTGTAGTGCGAAGCCCCAATGCTTTGCTAAAGCTGGTAAAATGGAACCAAATCACCTCTTCAATGGATTTGGTCCCCTTCAACCAGCTGTAGCTATGCTTTGATGACAACAGGAACATCCTGGATTGCTCCTACTGTTAAACCTGAACTGCAGTGTTTCTTTTCCTTTTTTTAATTACCATATTAAAATGTCTCTGACTCCTACAGAAATAAACCTTCAAGACAAAAAAAAATGGTTGCTTCTTATTTTCTCTTCTTCAGTGTTGACAAAATGATTTGGCCTCTGATCCGTGCTTGTGCCTGGATTAGGGGCAGGGGATACTCGTCTCTGCAGGGCGGGACACCGCGTGCTGAATATAAAATGCTGAGATGCAGCGTGGTGCAGAGGTGGGGTAAACCATGGGGTTGAAAAGCACACTAGAACATCTCAGAATGCCTTTTACAGGGAGGGGAAGGTGTTGGGGGGGGGGTGAAGGAAGCAAGCAAGCGCGAGAGAGAGAGAGAGAGAGAGAGAGAGAGAGAGAGAGAGAGAACACGAGAGAGCGCGAGAGATATACACACACAGTATGAGCTCACTGCGACACGCCCGGGCTCAGTAGCCTCTCTGCCTCTCAATAATCCTCCTGCTCACAAACAGTGGGAGAGGAGTGGAGATGAAAGCCAGATGCTATAGAGTGCGGGGGGCTGCGTAGACCCCGTATAGACACGCACACAAATCAGAGACAAGCGAGCAAGGTCCCCTTGCACAGTGCTGCAACGGAGGCATGCGGCGGCGCTGGGGCGCTGGGGCTTTCGGTAGAGCTTCTCCTTCTCCCTCTCGCTGCATCAGAATTCTGCCCCCAATTACTCAAATTCATCGCCGTGGCTTGCTGACCCTGTTGTGTCTGAATGGCTTGGTGGACCAACACCAATTACGCAAAGCAGCATGCACCGAAGACGTCCCTGTGGCACATGACCTTCAAAGGAACTCTGGCCATTAAAACAGAATGAACGGTCCGAGGTCTTAACGGATTTACAGTGAAGTCGGTTACTTGTTCTTATAGTGCACGAGTAAGAGTTACGGCTGGAGGGTAAAGGGGGGTTGGGGTTGGGGGGGTGCACTTGCAGGCCTTCCTGTTGTTGGGCTTAAAAACTTCTGGCGAATTATCAGTTTTGGTTTTAGGCACAACTCCTTGAGCCCGAAAGGCCTGCATGTCCTTCCAAGCTACTGAATCATCTATAGTACAGACCAAAGCACTAATAGTAGGTACTGAATCCTTATATACACACTGAATCATTATTGCAGTTAATGAATCATTTATAGAGTAGATACTGAATTGTTTTTAGCAGTTACCAAATTATTTATATAAAAATAAATATTCATAGTAGGTACTGAATCATTTACAGTATATAATGAATCATTTATATAGTAGATACTGAATTGCTTTTAGTAGTTAAATTATTTATAAAGGTAAATATTTATAGTAGGTACTGAATCATTTGTAGTAGACACCAATCACTTTCTAAAAGTAATGAAAAAAACTGTTATAGGTACATAGCAAAGCATTTATAAAAGATATCTAATTATATTATAGTAGATGCTAAATTTATAACATATGTATAACTGGAATCTAACTGGATAAGTAGATGAATCATTTATTGTAGACAATTCATTATTTATAGCAGCAACCAAATTATTTATAACAGTAAAGCATTTAGAGTAGATACTGAATTCTTTATAGTGCATATTGAATTCTGTAAAGCAGTTAGTAAACCACTGATAAAATACTTATAGGCCACTTAGTCTAAAGCAAATTATTTATAGAAGATAATGAATCATTTATCTAGATCAGTATAAAATCGATACTGAACCATTTGTATAGTAGATAGTGAATCATTTATAGCAGTAAAGCATGTCTAGTAGATACTATATATTTTATATAATAAAACATAATATATATTTATGTATACTGAATCCTGTATAGCAGTCATTTATGTAGTAGATACTTAACACTTTATAATAGATACTGAATCATTTATAGAAGTTCCAGAATCATTTACAGCAGTTTAGCATTTATAGTAGATACTGAATCATTTGTAGCAGATATGGAAGTCCTTAAATCGTTAGTTCAACTTTATCACCACTAAATAAAACCTGAGCTCGCTGATCAGGCGTCAACATCACAGCTATCCAAATTCCTCTCCAGAACTGTACGGTTCTTCCACGCAGCAGCATATTTGAGGATGGGACAAGAGTTGGGAAAAAAATTATACAAAAAGTGCAAGACTTATAAAGCGTGCCTCATCTGCCTCTGCAGGGTCCGTTAGAAGCGCTGCCGTAAGTCATGGGCTATTAATCGTATTGTTTACAGTGCTGTAGCAGCACTGGCTTCCAGCAGCCCAACACAGCGTCGTGGAGAGGAACCGGGAGGCTCAGGGCTGCAATAAACACACATGCACACGCGACGGCAAGAAGTGTGGATAACCGAAAGCGCTTCAGAGAACTCCACTAAACAGTTTAAACAATGTAAACGAGGCGGCGAAGCCTTAAAGCAAACCTCGTCAGCAGTCGAGAATCAAGCCTGAAACGAGTCCAAAGCCCAGAAATGGCAGCTCATGCAGGAACAGAAGTATCCAAACATTACACTGTGGAAATACAACAAAATCTATATCTACATCCATATACACACACAGTGCTGCGCAGAAGTCTGAGGCACCTAAGGACATCATTTAAAAAAGGATCACATTAGAACAGATGAAGAAAGTAGGTGAGATCTCGTCTGTGAGCTAGTCTGAAGAACAGAGCTCGGTTCCTCCAGGTTTCTCCTGGACGCCCCCCCACCCCAGTCCAGCCAGCACAGCGTGGAGGATGTGTTCAACTCCATCAGCAGCAGCAGCAGCAGCAGCAGCTCACCTGATTTACCATCATTAAGCCCTGATTTACCAAACCAGGAGAACCTTAAATAATACTAGACTCTATGAGGAGAACTTTGGAGATGTTCTAATAATGAAAACAGTGATGGAGAACCACCTCCACTTTCTGTAGGAGTGTTTATTTTAATATCAGTGATATTACGAACACTTACTGCTCAGATTAGCAGCTTTACATCCCAATTTCCACAGGGGACTAAACCTTTTGCACAGTACTGTACATAGAGTTGAGCACGGTGGGTGTCGACATTCACTCCTCAACTTTTCTGGCACGCAGTTGGACTCCTGTGATTTGTCTCTCTGTTTGGGATTCCTCTGTGGTGTGGTGTCCAACTTTCTCCAAGTATCCACCAGCACCGAAAGCACTCGGGCCACCATGAGAAAGGCAGAACTATGGTAAAGCACAGAGCGCGTTCTGTCTGCCTCGGATATTCCTTGCAATTTATGCAGTGTCAGTTAACCCTGAACACCTCAATTCTTTCAAAACTGAGCTCCTACCAAGCCATACTGTCCTCAAACATCTCAACTCAACCTCAAACACCAGGACTTCCATCGCTGCAAGATCCCACAGAAATCAGCTTGGGAACATCTCCATATATCAGTAGCAAGTCTAACCTAAAGCTCTTGAGACAAGATCAGTAGCAGTACAGAAACAAGGCTGCACGTTCTTGGCCTGTAGACACATCAAGCAGAGCGTCCAATTAGTCACATTTACAAGATGGATGGCATATTTGATTAATTCTGCTGGAAAACTGCCGCCCAGGACTGCCGTGTTTTCTTTCCACAGCGGTGGGTGGGTTGGAGGAGAATGGAGAGGAGATAGGGACACAGGCTCGGGAAGAAAAGCTAGCAAGCACTACTTAAACTCAGAGTTTATCTTAACAGGGTCGGAGTCGAACCGAGGCCTCCGTGCAGGCTGGAGAGGGGCTGCTCGGAGAAGATTGCAGCAGTGGGCACTCGAGCGAGAAATAAGAGTAAATGGTGAGTTGGAGAAGGGCTATATATCTTGAGGACTTTCTGATGACGGTGGGACAGGGCTTAACTCCAAAGCAACCCTCCACTGTACAAGCATGCCATAAATACTGACATGGGCACTTTTTCATCTGCAAAATCAATAAAGAGGATTCCCATGTTGCCGTCAAGAGATTGAATGAGAGATTGATAATTTTTTTTTTTTTTTAAACCTGATTGCCAGAGCTGGAACGTGTCAGGGAACAGGGTGGTGACTGTGGTGTCATAGCACAAGCAGTGCTACATCTACAACTACTGCTGGGTTCTGCAAGCCAAAGGAAAACCCCCAAAAACAAGGGCTCTCAATAGGATAAACCTCAGTAACAGCCAATCAAAATCAACCTCTAAATGACTCCAAGTGTCTTAACGATCAAATTAATTGACCAAAAGTCTCAGAATCAGAATCACAGTCTAATTAAATTATTGTTTAGTAAAATACAACAACAAAAATAACAGGGAAAATTAAATTTGGTAAATAAACGAATGCAATAACGAAGAAATAACTTTCACCCACTTAGACAAGATGAAAAAAGTGGGACATAAAATAAAACCCAGATAATTAGGCAGTTTCAAGCTTGACAAACTGCATGTTTACTCCGAGCTGATGATCTTAATTCTCTTAAATCTTGACAGAGCAGCAGAATTCTCCGCATCTGTTTTCATTCTTACCGCCTGAGCATAGTTAGGCCGCTGTAAAACTCTCCCAATATATTGATTAACCCATAGATCAACAAAATTAAGTTCATAAGCTATAGAAAAGATCATTAACTGTGTTTCAGATTTCACAGAAACCATAAACCCACTGGTAATCCTCGCTTATTACGCTACTCGCTCTCAACGTCATGGTAAATCTTGACCCCGGTGTGCTTTATGAATCCGCCCCATAATTGCTTATAATCGCTGGTCAAGCCCCTTGTTTTAGTCTTCCAGGACAGCTGGAGGTTCCACAGTGAACTATCAGGGATATCAAAACTCCACCACAACAAATTTCACACAGTAGACAAATTAAACCGCTAATGTAACACAGGCAGCCGTACCTGGGGTTCCCCCGGAGCGCAGCATGATGCAGAGCATTGAAGCCATTGTTATTGGTGATGGTGACATCAGCACCAGCCTCCAGCAGAACTGACAGCATATCATCCCTCTTCTTGCTGATGGCATCATGCAGAGGTGTGTCTCCTTCAGAGTCCTACAGGGGGCAGCAAATATTAGCTATTTTCTTAATCATTTATCAGTCCAGTCATTGCTGTTGACGCTACACAAGTTAGCAAATCATTTCCACATTAAGCCTTGGGTACCCTACAGAACCTACAGGACCTTTAAAAAAAAAAAAAAAAAAAAAAAAAAAAAAAAAAAACACACTGGGTAACTTCAACTCATTGCTGGACCACGTCTGTTTCGCGATACCGAGGAGATGCAGCTTTGCACCTTTGGATGGGTGAGGTTGTGGGTGGGAAGATAGAGTCAGCATGGTCTGTACAGACATGAGGCAGATGTTGTTCCATTCGGGGGGGAACAACACCTTTAACTAAAACACCTTTAAAGAAAGGAGGAGAAACGCTTTGCCCAGGAACAGAGATGGTTTTGATGGAAGACGAAGCAGAGGCTTGGGGCTGCCTAAAAATATTCAAACGAAATCAAAGCAGACTGCAGTGCAGGAGAGACAGAGACAGAGACAGAGAGAGAGAGATAGGGGAGAGAATATAAGTGTACTGTGATTCTTAGAAGTCTGTGTTTACTGCTGCTTGTCATGAGAGCATGAGAGCAAAATGAATATACACAGAAAATTAATCAAACGCACCAATCGAGTGCGTACGGTAATCGGGTGTGTAATGATTAGTGTAGTTATCTAGGTAGGCGCGGGGATTGCTATGATTAATTAGGGTTTCACTTCAACACAGCAAAAAAAAGTGCTTTCCATTCAAGAATCTATGATTTCTAAAACATCTGTACTGGAACAGATTCCTAATGATGAATATTCAGTTAAAGCTGTACTAATTCTCCCAGCTCAAGGACTGGAGGTAGTGTACAATCAACTGTACACTACAATCAATCGGGTTGGAGATTTTATATATATATATATATATATATATATATATATATATATATATATATATAAAATATGACCCAAATTTGCATTTTCTATTTATTTATTTATTTTTTAAATCACACAACGGAAGTACACACTACACACTCTTCAAGGGTCTCACCCTGGTTGCTTTCCCTTTCCCCTAGGACTGGACTCGCCCACAGATGTTGCAACCGTTTGTGCAGATATCCAAGGTGTAATTTTTTTATTATTATTCTACCTGAAAATGATTTTTTTTAGGATCTGAAACTAATTTATTTTTGATTAAAATGTGCCGAACCACGCTGGTCGAAAAAGCCCAACACTGATGCCACAGAAGAACTGCTTCTGGATCCATAAAGAACCCTTTTTGCAGGAGCTGTGACTGTGATTAACCTTTTGAAAAGGTAGTCAGTGTAACGGTTCTTCACCTGTTCAAAGGTTCAAGCAATCCCATTTCTCGTTTCAAAGACCCCTTGGAGGTCCGTGCTATGCTAATTTTGTGGGTCCCCGATGTAATACGCCTGGTTCAACTCGCAAGGCAGTGGTGGCTCAGCGCTTAGAGCACCTGGCTATTGCAGATGGCAGGGTTGTGGGTTCAATTCCCCAGGGTTAGCAAGTTGCCACTGTTGGGCTCTTGATCAAGGCCCTGCAGCAATGGCTGCCCACCGCTTCGGGCATGTGTGCTCAGTCACTGTGTGTGTTTTGTCATTAGTGAGTATGTGTGTCCACTGCATGGATGGGTTTACTGGTTAAATGCCAAATTCTAGCTATCTGTGTCCGACACTAATGGTGAATATGGTGGTCTTGTCTGGTCTCAATAAACACATGCAGGATCAGGGGAAAGGACACAGACTGGAAACGGCCCTCTGGATCGGTTTCTCCTGCCCTGTAAATTTGCCATAACCCTCTTAACCCCTTTGCTTCTTCCCTTCTTTCTTTTCCTCTCTCTCAAACCCTTGTTCTGAGATGACTCCCTGTCTCAGTCCTGCCTCAATCCAGCTATCCATTCCCTGCTTCAAGCTCGTCCGGCTCTGCTTCCTTGCGTTGATTTGTATACAGCAGGATGATGCTGCTTAACTGCGCAAGTAACTAGACTTGCTTTCTTGTATTTCTTGGTGCTATCCGGTGTCGACCACTTTAAATGATCCTACTCTGTCCTCCTCCCATGAGGTCCAACCAAAAATAACATGATAAAATGCAGTATCATACAGAACACTTTTAAACTGGCTATAGCAAATAGTTGCATGCTTGCAGAGCAGCATGTATGAATTCTAAACCCAACATTGTGTGTGTTTCTTAAAGATGCCCTAAAATGGAAAACTGTATATTCTTTGGCACAGGTGAAAAATCTGAGCTCGGTACATGGAGAGCCCAAACCATAAACCTGAATCTGAGCATCTCCTCATTGAGTTAAATGGAAATTCCAGCAGAACCAAAACAGAGCTGGAAAACTCCAAATCCCCCCCAAACACAGTTTGGACTCATATTTACACTCATGAAAGCCCACTAGTGAAACGCAAGAATATGGAAGCAAGGTTAAAATGGCTTAAAGCTAATGCTACTTGACTCATGATGGCCACGGGAAAGACCAGTGAAGCAGGTGCTAGCTAGGCTTTACCGGACCCTATTACTATTATTTACTCAGCTAGGAAACTGTACAAGGTGTCGAGTGTTAAAAGCTATACTAGGATAGGCTAGGCTAAGCTTGTGGTGCCATTTCATTAAGAGGCAAAATAACAGGGTGGTAAACAGGCAACATCTGATCATTTTGCACCCCAACCAAAGTTAAATACTTACTATTTATACATCAAAACTCAACAAACCAACTCCACGCCACATGTAATTGCCTGTACAGCAAAACAAAAGCATCATACCTGAAGGCTGGGGTGGCAGCCGAAGTCCAGAAGGGTCTTCACCACCTGGAGGTGACCTTTGTTGACAGCAATGTGTAGCGGTGTCTGCCGGCGCTTGTTTCTGGCATTCAGGTCGGCGCCGCCTCTGTGAAGCACCTCAATGACCGAGCCTTCATCTCCAAATGCAGCGTGATGCACGGCCCGGTCTCCATCCTTATCCTACACAAAGCACAGGGTGGTTAGTACAGGACATGCACTACCAAAAAAAGACTCTTTTATGAGTGAGGCTACAACAGAAGTCAAGGCTGGACTTCTGCAGCGTGAGGGTCTAAACTGCCTTGTCTTGTCTAGGCACAATAAACAGCATTCAAGCTGTCAATTTCCCTTAGTTTTGAGACGCCACAAATCACTCAAGTGGATTTTCTCAAGCAGCTTCATGAAGAGTCACCCGGAACACTTCTGAAACAAATACATGCAGACATTTTAGACACCCAGGCACATTATTAAATCATGTCTCTGAGAAATAAGAGGTTTTACTGTAGAAGCTCCAGATGCAGGTGAACATAAATCCAGTAAAAAGGACAAACAAGAGCTTCTCATTCTGAAATCAGAAAGTAGTGAGATCTTGTCTGTGAGCTAGTCTAAAGAACAGAGCTCGGTTCCTCCAGGTTTCTCCTGGACGCCCCCCAGTCCAGCCAGCACAGCGTGGAGGATGTGTTCAACTCCATCAGCAGCAGCAGCAGCAGCTCACCTGATTCACCATCATTAAGCCCTGATTTACCACCAAACTCTAAATAACACTAGACTCCATGAGAGAGGAGAACTTTGGAGATGTTCTAATGATGAACACAGTGATGGAGAACCACCACCACTTTCTGTAGGAGTGTTATTAGTGATTATTCTTATTATATAATAACCACTAACTGTCCAGCTAAGGAGCTTTTTAATTATGTGTGCATATATATTATATATATATATTTCAGACTGCTAGCTTGGAGAACAGCGATTTCTCCGTAAGCAGGTACAATTTCAGCATCTTTTCGGCTGAATAATAGCATATACCACTTAACTATTTCTCCCATGACACACTCAGGTCCCTTTTGCTCTCTAATGATAGCAGCAAGCTTGTCAATGACTGATTCTGTTCATTATAGGCAACCAAACACAAAAGACTACACCAAATATTTGCGAAAAAGAAAAGGGGCTGCAATCAAAGCCAACAGCGGGAATGGCCTGCTCAGCAGCAACAGACACCTCTCGGCCCCTAAATACCACCAGATGCCAGAACATAAATATTCCCCCTTGATTGTGAGCGGAGAAGCGGTCACATGTTTGGAATAACAATGCCTTGCTTTCTCAGTGTACAGTCCTCCCTCCCTCTCCTCATAAGTAAACAGCGGATGCGCTAGCTGCATGCTAACGTTCGCTGCTGTTCTTAATATGGGCGCTGTAGAAGCTCAGACAACAGCACTCCTCCGTCGTGTCAATATGTACCTTGGAGATGCTGGCTGTACTTACTGTCTTAATGTGTAAAAACTGTCCTTTCCACGGCCGAACATTGAAGACGCTGTGGCCTTTAAAATCAATAAGGCGCTTCCTTTGCGTCTTCCACACCAAGCCATAAAATAAGCCCAATAAAACTGAACAAAAGCATTTTTCGCAGCCCAAAACAGCCGTTCTTAGGGAAGGGAGATAAGCTGTTTAGAAATTACAGTCTGATTAATAGCCCAGGCACAGGAGGCAGAAAGCAACATTTTTAGCAGTGAATTAAGTAACTACATACAGGAGTCCTCTTTACAGGACTTATGAGGAAGGAAATCGGAGGGAAACATTAGGGCTTGTAGCAATAACAGGGGCCGGCGAACCTCAAGTAATCACTGAGGTAATATGCTCAAAACTGGTCTATGAGGACTACAGCTTTCATTCCGTTCAGCGAGTTAATTTCTCTTAAGAGAAAGCCGAGACATTTCACAGACAAATAACTCACAGTGTTTGATTTAGCATCATTAAGCACTGATTTACCAAAGCAGGTGCTGGATGATTACTATAAATAATACTAGACTCCCATGAGGAGAGCTTTGGAGATGTTTAAGGGTGTGTTTAGACCTGCAGTTCTGTTCCCTTGGTCCAGACCAAGCACTGGCAGGATGAAGGCAAAGCAAACCAGCACTAAAATTGGACCTATTTGCAATCAAACCAAAAGGTATGACGCACGTATGACAGAAGGCTGAAAGTGGAGGTGTCCGCAGGTCCAGTAAGGAACCAGTAAGGAAAAACAGCTGGATCATTAAACCAGTCTTATTAAAATCACGCTGTCTCGATCAGTATTACGCCACGAATTCTGATAACGTACACATGCTGACGGTTAAAGCTGTAAAATGTACCATTACTGTGGCTGCATCCCAACTCACACAGCAGCGGTGGCTCAGCAGTTAGGGCACCAGGCTATTGATGACAGGGTTGTGGGCTCAATACCTGGCCTTTACTTTACTGAGGCAGCTACACTAATGAGTGCAGGTCTAATGGGGACTAGTTGTGAATCACTGTATAGTTAAGTGTGGTTTGGGACACTAACTAAAGCATCAGACAGATGAAGGAAGGTGGGCAGGTCTGCACAGAGACTCATCCGTGATGAACCGGGCAGATGCGGACGGTATGACGTTGGCTTTCGACCCCCAATGCCCGTGCGCAACGGAATAGGCAAAAAAACGACCCTGCTGTTGTGGGGTGCGGAGTTGGAGGGGCAGTGTTCACACTCACTGATAACCAGAGGTCATTTTAATTAATTAAAATTGATTGGTCATTTTAATTAATCAGTGCCTGAAAAGCACTACTTTTTGTTTGTATTTATTCTAATATCAGAGTTTCACTGCTAATGCTGGGTGATACGACCTCAAATCAACATCAGGATTAATTGAATAAGTTCCCTCTCTTACTTTTATTTCCTCTGAGCTGGATTACTGCAACGTGAAAAATTTAGGATTAAGGCTGACATATATTGGCCATTCACATTCGGTTCAAAGTGGAGCAGCCAGTCTTCTAGTGGGTCACTGGACAGCTCAACACGCTTGAAGGAGAACACCAACTCCAAATTCTGTTGCATCAGCTAACAAACGCATATGTTAACTTGTATTGAGCTGAGTGATGGGGGGGGGGGGGTCATAATGCCCAACCCAAAAATAGCAAGGTCAATTAAACCCTCTTGGATTATCAGTTACAGATGGATAGATGGGTGGATGGATGGGTGGGTGGATGTGGCATCACCCAGGATCAAACTGAGGCACAAGATGCTCTGCTCTTTACAAATCGTGAGAGAACCAGGAATGAGCCAGAGGGGAGAAAACTGGCACCACCTATCCCTCAGAGGTCTATTTAAAAATAAGGACACTTGTCAGGCAGTTTAAATATGAGTAACTGCATCTATTTGCTTTCAGTTAGCTTCACATCACCGCTTTCAGGTCCTAAACGCAATTTAGGTTAAAAGAAAGAGGCAACAGTCCATTAAGGCAGCTGCAGGATGAAGGACTAGGTGGAGGACAATAAGATGAATCGTGTCGGGTGCACCAGATTACCTCCGCCTCCAGGTCCACGTTGTGTTTCAGCAGCAGCTTGAGCACGTCCACGTGGCCGTTCTGGCTGGCCGCCTGCATGGCTGTGTGTCCAGCACACTGACCGTTCACCTGGAAAGAAAAGGCAGGAGAGGACATGAGTCATGTGACTTATGTAGATATGTAGGACCGCATGCACACATCGATATACAGTACTGTGCAAAAGGTTTAGGGCTTCATGGTGGTAAATCAGGTGAGCTGCTGCTGCTGCTGCTGGAATTGAGGACATCCACACTAAGCTGGCTGGACTGGGGGCGTCAAGGAGAAACCTGGAACCAAGCTTTGTTCTTCAGACCAGCTCATAAGACCCCAGATCTCAACCACTTTCCTTAAAATGAGACGTTCTTGCTCCGTTTACTGTATTTATGTTTACCTGCATCTGTTCTAATAGCTTTTACTGTAAAACTCATTGCTGAGATGCTTTTTTCTCTAATGCTGCTTTACAGCAGATCACTAACATATGTCCGATCAACTTTCACAGGCAGCAGCAGCAGAGTAAAGCAGAGGTTTCATTTTCTGAGAGCACACACAGTGCTGGATGCTCTCGGCTGAATTCCAGCCTTCTATGAGGCTCTGCATCTATATAGTGAACTTAGATGAAACTACAGAGAAGCATTCATGTGTGGATGGAGAAGTTCGCAGTTTTACTGAGCAAGATGGATCCTAATAAAGCAGCCAATTTTCAATTCCACCTTAAATTACCCAGGCACCAGTAGTAACTACAGCGCTACTGGTGCTCAGTAGTGGCTCAGCGGTTAGAGCAGTGGGCTATTGATGGCAGGGTTGTGCGTTCAATACACAGGCCCACAGGCACCTCTCTGCCCACTGCACCACGGTCACTCTGTGTGTCTTCTCCAAAAGTCAATGATCCAACATGCCACGATATGACCGTGTAAGATTGGAGTAAAATATATAATATAAATATATGTAAAAAAAAAAAAAATGAAAATATTATAGAATTATAAAACCATCAGAATATGAAATTATTATATAAAAAATACTTACCTTTCATATTATTCTGATGCTTTTATAATTCTATAATTTAAAATAATCTGTTTGGTTTATATAAATTATAAAGAGGGAAAAAATGTGGTATTATAATTCTCTAACAATTTAAAATATTATATAATATTATATATAATCTGTAATATAAATAATGAAAATTATTTCATTTGCTTTACATGACATCCTGCAATGTGACTACTGCACATGCACTGCATTGTCGATTGCTGAAACGATTTATTGTGCAGGGACTTCTCATGAACAGGGATTTGGTGATTGGCCTTAATCCTCAAGTAAAAAAAAAAAAATATTTGTCCACAAAAAATAAATAAATGAATAATAAAATAACTAAAATAAAATTATGTCTAGAATGACTCTTTTACTGATACAAACCTGGCTAGTGCGCCCCCTAGAGGTTAAAGACTCAGTTCTGCTGCATCTGTAGCTCCGCCTCAACTGATGCTGAACTAGTGAATGATTTTGGTCCTCTGTTATGAAGCAGTGGGCAGAGACCTCCTGAGCGTTGACGCTCCCACTAGTCGCTGCAGTGACATTTCTTTGTATCCCGCCCACTCCTCATTAAGCTCCGCCTCCGCAGTAATTATTGACCTCCTTACAAGCATTTTTAAATGTGCTGAGAGGGCGGGAACTAGCTGCGAGTGATGGCGGATATATTCGGTACTAAGATTAACACAACTTCTGAAATTCTAGCCATTTATCTATACCATGGTATCGTCGATGGTCAGCACTCTAATAAACATGTATGCATGTTTTTATTTTATTTATTTATTTATTTTTTAGATTAAGCTTTTTGCTGAAAAGCAAGCAAAAACAACTAATCTAGGCTGCTAAGATTTAGGTTAGGTAGACAGTATTACAAGTACAAGCAAAAATAACACTGATGTGTGTGACCATGCATCCCAGTGCACACTGTGTGTGTGTGTGTGTGTGTGTGTGCGCATGAGAGACCGTGTGCTTGCTTTGCAATGCTCCTCTGTGTGATCTGCAGCACTGCGGTAAGTTAAAGCAGTGTGTGATGGCATGAATATTGATGCTGGAGCTCCTGGAGCGTTCACGGGACACGTCTTGTCCTGCTGGGCAGATCACTTGGCCAGTCGCCCCTGCTCCTCCCCCAGCCCACCTCGTCCCTGTTCTCTCACTCCCTGTGCACGCTGTAGGCGATTACTCCGATTGGGGACTGACTGGGCAGGGCACTGGACCAGGCCTTGCAGCGCTGGCACCAGCACAGAGGAGGCAGTAAACCCAGCGAATAGGCAAAAAAAGAAAAAACCTTTTGCCCTAATGAGTCGTTGCAGGCATAAGAGATTCACAGAGGGCATGTGTCCCAGCGGAGCCATGAGACTGGCTTGACTACAGAGAAGCTGAAGGGTATTTCTGACCTACTGGGGGTCAAAAGGGCATCTAAAGCCATGGTGGGGGTGTACAAATGCATGGGTGTAGACAGACATTTCTGCTCAAATACAAATAAACTTCTTTAACTGCTCATTATGTAAAATTGCAATGTAATTTACATATGAATGAAAGTGCACACCATGTCCAAATGTTTGTGGACATGTGGCTACTTTTTTGCACCCATTGCTGACACAGATGCACCCACACAGTTTGTCTAGTCCGCCAATAGAACAGGACTCTCTGGAGGAGATTAATACCAACCTATTGGCACTGTGACTAACGTCAGGTGCGGGCTAGAGGGGTATACACCACGGAACAGCAGTGTTCTCATCTTTGCACCTTGCACCTCACGAATGCTCAAATTCTCACAGCAATGCTTCTCCACAATCTAGTAGAAAGCCTTCTTCTCTGGACTGTAGAGACAGATACTCCAACAAAAGCAAGATCAACAACCTTGATTTCGTAAGGAACAATAAATGTCAGGTGTCCCAATACTTTGGTCCATATAGTGTATACTGTCCTACGACTAGCACGTTAGCTCGAGGCTACAGCTAAGTGATTAGTCTGGGACAGTAAAAGGCACAGCTCTCATCTGAACCACCAAGGCACTTCAGATACTCAAATTCACTTCAGTTTGTCGCACTAAGCATTCAAGACATTTTCTCAGCTTTATGATCTCATAATATTCCACTACATTAACTGTGAACCGTATTATTTAATACCATTTAGCAAGCAACCGAAAACCTCTCCAGTTCTCCATCAGCTCTGTTTGACAATATGTCAACCTTTAACTATGAAATATCACCATTGGGGAACTTGTCAATCAATCTTCCTACAATATATGAGACCTACTTACCAAGTAAAAATTAACATTCAACATAATAAATGTCCAACTTTACAAAAAGATGAATTTAAGACTTCTCTAAAAGTATGCAACTGACTTTCAAGGACAAACAAGTGATTTTTCACCCCTCACTGAACCCTAATTACCACATTATCCACAATTACATGTGCCTTTAATGCTCGTCCCAAGCGTGAGCTATAAAAGCACTCGCCTCTTTGTTACATAAACAGGTGGGCCTAAGGGAGAGAACAAGGGAATCTCATACATATAATAACAGCCACATTGCTTTGATGGAGGGTTTGATCTGATCTTGGAGAAGAAAATCTGAAGCTGCTTTTCAGGACTGTAGCAGTTCAAAGTCATGCTTCTATAAACGCAGATCCTCAGTGCACATGTGGCTCTACGCTACAGCAGCATCTTGGTAACACTAAGGGCTATAAACCTTCTCATCCTTCTTATTATGAATGGACGGCGAGGTCCGTTATTGATCCCTAATGGATTCATATTAAAAATAAACCTTTGTGATCCTCAGTACTGTAACTCGGGCCTAGAGAGCAAATGAGACTCTTACGTCGACATCTGGTCTCTTCAGGATGTCCTCGACTTTGGCGAGGTCTCCGTTGGCTGCTGCCTTCACCAGCTCCTCGTTGATGTCTCCAGACTCCTGGGTCTCAAACAGCTTCTTCAGTAGCTGAGACAGGCGCTCTGAGATGCAGAGTGTTTATTAGTTATGTTTAACTACACAGTTTACTGAACAATTCAGAACAGACACTGGATAATAGAAATACTTTTATACACAATAAAAGTCCTGCAGTTGATTCTGGTTGACTGGCTGATTCTGGAATATGAGAGTATCACTATTAGGTCACTATTGTAAGGATAAATCCTTCTATGTCTCTCCAGTCACACAATAGCTACCAACATGGAGGCATCTGGGTCTGCATGTGGCTAGACTCCGATTACAGCAACATTATGTAGCACATTTACCTTAAAATAGGAGCTTCAGCGTCATGTGGATGCGCTACTGACTATAATAGGGAGAATAGGGTCTTGGTCATTGTCACTCCGGGCCAGAACACTTGAAATCCCCTCCATATCTCTTAGTACATAGCTGTCAATTAAGGGGGCGCTTATTGGGGGTGAATACGGCTCTCTACATAGAGTGCTGACATTGGAGGGGTCTTCTGCAGCTCCAACGAAGTTGCATAGTGCAGGAACAGCACTCCTGCCTGGAGGGGCAATGACGGAGATGCAGAATCTCCCAATTCTCCCAATTGAGTGTTATTTTATTTTAAGGTAAAAAAAACAACTGCTACATAATGTTGCTTTAAAAGGAATCAATTAAACTTTAGGGTCACTTTTGAGCAAATAGGACAGACAAATAATAATAATACAAATATGATTAATTCCAATCAATTAAGTCATTTGGCAGCACTATAAGTTATTTATTTATTTATTTATTAAGTGTAGGATTGCCGCGATATACTGGTTTGCGTCATAGCATGGTATGAAAATTGATGGTCATATACATTTGCTAAATAAAATAAATAAATGAATAAAAACCCACTAATTTCTTATTATTTTCAGTGTTGAAAAAATGAAAAATATATTAATTAAAGAAGAAAATCATCAGCAGATTATTCCACAATAAAAATAATAAATTAGTTGGAAACAAAATAGTTCAAAAGCTCCACCTCACATACAGATTTACTTTCATTAAATTATTCTTTATAAAACAAAATATTGTAAATATTTCATTCAACCAAAAAGAGAACAATATACATAATAATAATAATAATAAAAGGAAGAAATGCTAAAATAACAGGGGGATACCATAAAAAATTGCAACCCCAATTCAGTGCAGCGAAAAGGACGGAAGTGTTCATTACCTCCAGAGGCATTGGTAACAGCAGAGCCGGCAGGGGCCACTTTAGTGACGGCGGCTGGGTTGTAGGTCCAGGATGTGCCGCACACCTCCACTTTCAGGTCACTGTCAGAATAGATCTGCTGTACTCTGCCCACTTTCCCCAGGGTCTGCAGAGGACAAAGCAAAACAAAAGACATCAGAGTGGGCGCGAGACTCTGCGTGGGGTTTGGGGAGGGGGTGTAAGTACATACTTGTACATTTATGAGAAAGAAGAAAAACAAGTAAAAGAAAGAACAAAGTTCACAGGTATAACAGCACCTGCAGAGCCACTGACAGCACCATACACAAACCACTCCATAACGCGGACTGAGAGAGTGGAGGGGATGAGGAAAGAGAAAAAGGGGGGGGGGGTGGATCAATAAGCCCATGGTTTGCCTTTTAAAAATGAGATGAGGCTCATTTAAGAAAAGAATACCCAAAGGGTCCTGAGCTTGCAGCACCATTTCTCATCCCTATTGCTCATAACTATAGCTATTGGAATTCTGTTAAGCTTCGTCCATCGAGGAAAACAAAGGCATGCTGTTCAAAGAAACATAAACCGAGCGCACCGGTCGAGGCCACTCAGCACCTGTCAAGCCTCTCATCCACATGCTGTAGGAAAGGAGGAGGAACGTGGGGAGTAACACCCAATAAATAAACCACAGCAGTACGAGTTTGAAGGGATGAGGAGCATCAATATCACACTGTGGGCAAAGACACAGTCATGTTGACATAGCCCAGGCTTGTTCATCTACAAAACGAAAAAGTACAAGGTTGAAGAAGGAAGGCAGACATTAAAAAGCAAATGATCAGACTATTCTGATGGACTGTGGTAGTCCACACTCTTAAAAATACAGGCACGGCTCAGAGCGGATCAGCGGTCTAATGAACTACCACTATGGAGCTATGGAGCTTTGCCATCAGCTGCCAGAGTCTGGCCATGCTCTCTACGGGTGGGTAGATGATGCTCTCTCTGCTCTCATCACTCTTAAGCGATGGTGGCCAGCATCCAAGGACCCGGCACTTTCCTCAGAGTGTGACTGCTGCTCAGCAATGCTGCATCGGCGGCAGTTCAATAAAATGCGCTGGCCTGCTTCATGTGCATCAGAGGAGACGTGTGATACGGCCTTAAGCTTTTAGTATCAGGAGGATTGCTAGTGCTAGGGGGGGCTTTAAAAGGCTGGGTTGACTGGCAGAACCAAATTAGGAGAAAAGGTAAATAATTCAACAAGGTAATTTATTAAAATAAATAAAAGGTGCTACAAAGGGGTCTCTGAGCCATTAAGGAACCATTTTTGGTTCCATAAAGAACCATTCTTGCAATAGAGATGAATGTGGGAGTGTGATGAGGGTGGCTCTTTATGAAACCATAAACAGTTCTTCCATGGCATCTCTCAAAGATGCCTTTTGTAGCACATTCAGTTTCAGGAGTCTATGGTCACTGAGGTACAGTAACTCTATGCACCTCAGTGTGTGAATAAACTGGACGCGATACAGGAAGCGCACCTTACATTTAGTTGTGAAAGCTCAACGTTTCTCAATGCCATTACCGCAGTACCGATACCCTTCTCTACGCTCAAGAGGCTGGCTGAAGACGCTCACCGGAAGCATGGCCTCGGCCCACTCGCCATGGCCCCTCTGCAGCAGCTTGATGCGGTCAATGTCGTAGCAGATCTGGACCAGGTCTCCAACCATGAACTGAGAGCTCCCTCCCTCAGCGCCAGCTGCCACCTCCCCGCTGCGTGCCACGTTGGCTTTGGTTAGCACGGCAGGATTAAACGTCCACCTACGGGACACACACACACACACAGTTTGCATTTATTTTTGATGTCCTTCACCCAACTAAAAGGTCGGTATCCGAGTCAATTAAATTTTTTTTTTTTTAGGCTAATTCCCCTCATCGTGCTCCTGTATGGCACAGAGAAAGGGGACAAATGGCAACTGCTCTTTCAGAAGTTAACAAGCAGTTTAATGCGTGCAGTGTGGAGCAATTTTCAGGAGAAAACAGCCCAACAGCCACTTCGTGAAATCAGCAAGGCGAGCTACCTCTCATTAAAAAGACACTTTACCTCACTGTATATGCGCTATAATAACAGCACCTGCAAAGCTGGGAAAGAGGATGTTAACCCTGCATGTTAGAGCAATGTGAAGTAAAGTGAGTTTAAAAGTGACTTAATCAAGACAACAAAACCATGGACTGGTCTCTAATGAAGTTCGAGTGCACAGTGGGGCTGTGTTATGCAGAATTATATGCAATTCAATATAAAATGAAACCTCTTCCCAAGAGTCTTCTCTAGTAACCGTCCCAGAAAAACTTACCATGGGACTGAAACACACACACAAAAAAAAGATGCATACTGGACAACGCAGAAAAGCTGGCCTAATGGTTCTCACCAAGCTTCTGCGAGGCCACTAAAGAGAAACTGTTTTTGATAATTGGTTGCTAAGGTGATGCTGGGTGGTTGCTATGGTGATGCTAACTGGCTGTTATTAGTGTATGTGTTTTTATCATGACACGAGAAGGAAGCACAAACTTTTGCACTCCATTAATTCCTATGGGCAATTCCTATGGTACCCAAAATTCGGGTGATTTGCAGAAACTGTGGATTCGACCCAAAATCTGTACATAAGCCACAATTTGCCAAACTGTCTAAAGCTGGAACGTCTGGATATGAGTTAGTCTGCCGAAATCCAGGAGAAAAAAAAAGCCCTGACCTGTTGCCGCTGGGATACTGGACGACGATGTCGTGGTCCTCGTCGATGCCGCACACAGTTCCGGTGGTGGTGAGAGTCTCGAACATGCCATCGGTCCAGCCTCCATGGCCGTGCTGCAGAGACTGAACGATCTCCAGGTCCAGGTCGATGTTGACCAGGTCTCCAATCTGCAGGCCGCCAGGGTTTCTGTTGCCATTTTGCTCACCTGGGGGGGAGGGCCCATTATTAACATGGTTAACTTGAATGCATCATATAATAAAATAAGAGGAAAATGAAGACAAATAAAGAGCGATAAGGAGACAGAAGACAAACCGAGAAGAGAAGAAGGTGGGAGGAAAACAGAGAAAAGGAGAGGATGAGAGAAGATACGTTCATGAGGTGAAAAGAAGAAGAGATGAGAAGAGAGAGAGAGAGAGAAGATGGAGATACAGACAACAGCACAGAGGATAAGAGGAGACGAGAAGAAGAGAAATGAAATGAGGAAAAAGGAGGAGAAATAAAGAGAAGATAGGAATGGAATAGCAGAGGTGAAACCAGGGGAGGGATAACCATTCTGAAGACTACGACTAACGCACACTACACGTCCAAATGTTTGTGGACACCCCTTCTAATGAATGCATTCAGCTACTTTAAGCTGCACCCATTGCTGGTACAGATGTGCAATTGCACACAAACACATACAGCTTGTCTAGTCCGTGTCGAGAAGCATTTCCAATAGAACAGGACTCTCTGGAGGAGATGAGCATAAACCCATCGGCACATTTACATTTAAGGCATTTAGCAGACGCTCTTATCCAGAGCGACTTACAAAAGGGCTTTGCTATTTACCCAAGAAAAACCTCAGCTAGTTTTAATAGACTAAAAACCAAAGCTCCTCCAATCTTAGACTCAACATAAGTCAGTAAGGAGACCATAATACTCTACTCTTCACCTGAGTACTCTCAGAAGAAGAGGGTCTTCAGTCTGGGTTTAAAGACAGCGAGCGTTGGACTCTGCTGTTCGGACACCCAGGGGACGCTCGTTCCACCACTTTGGTGCAGGACAGAAAAAAGCCTGGGCGCTCGTCTTCCATGTATTTGAAGGGATGGCGGGTCGAGCCGAGCCGTACTTGAAGCTCGAAGGGCACCATGCTCCCTAATGCCAGGCGTGGGCTAGTAGAGGGGTATAAAGCCCCCCAGCATTGAGCTGTGGAGGTGTGGAAGAACTGTGTTCTCTGGCTCCATCCAGTACTTTTGGGATGAGATGGGATGGTGATCATCCAACATCCTGAAGCTCTTGTCGCTGAATGCAATGAAATCCTTACAGCAATGCTCCTCCAAAATCTAGCAGAAAATCTAACAGTTGCCCCCCTTGAAGGAGCAGGCATCCCTTTTGTCCACATAGTGCATCTGCTGTACGTATTAATCAGTGATAACTACGTGCGTTTGGAGAGTTCCCCACAATTACAGTGATGGTAGTTATTTAGAGTATTCAGAGCGCACTGAGTTACTGAGTGTTTGCTCTGCAAGTGCACACGGTTTTATTCAGCCTCGCAACAGCAGCTAGGACAGGACAGGGTCAATTATGGCCTGGGGCCAGAAAGGCTTTTAAAGGGAGGCTGTGCCACCACAGCTTATGCCTGAATATCGCTCTTCCAATAGGGTGCTGACATCTAGTGGAGGCAATTCAGACCATACTAACTGAAAAACAGCACAGACAGATAATGACTGTGGCTTGTGGTTGGTCATTTTCACCACTTCCGACACCACATGTTTCTATGTAAAACACATTATTCCGAACGCATACGGGACGAGCACTCACCCAACACTGGACAGTGGTCTCTATAGAACGTGCCGCCTTTTGCATCTTGCACACATTTCAGGTCTGACTGTGATGACAAAAAAAAAAAAGAGGAGGAGAAAATTAACAAACCATTACATTTTCTTAAGTGCATTTATATGAAAGATCATAAAGTCTATTTTGGGCCTTAAAAAAGTACAACACACCTGCTCACAATTAGCTTCCAAGCTACTTCTACATTATGCTACTTGTCCAGCAGTGTCTACATCATGGTCCTATTTGCACATATCACCACAATTCATCATTTCAGTGTTAATATTCGATGCAAATAGCTGACCGTTGTGCTGGAGCTGAAATCTGATCTGCTCCACAGGCACCACACTTTGCATACTGCTGAAGACACCATTTTACATAAACTGAAAATAACCGTCAACTATGATATTTATGGATTTAACTGCAGTCAACCATACAGTTGTGGGTAAAGACTAACCAGAAGTCATAAAGTCATCGACACTTCCTTAGAAATACCACACGGCTTGTGTTTTTGGTGATCTGTTTTTAGTACTAAGCTTTGGGCTCATTTACTGTCAGGAGTCAACAGCTTTGGTCCTTATTTGCATGCATCTTACAATTTAGTACTTTGTGCATGTGCGTTTACACTATATGGACAGAAGTACTGGGACATTTCACCTATAGGAGCTTTTATGACCTCCCATTCTAAATCCATAGGCATGATTAATAAGAAGCTGGTCCCCCTTGCTCTAACAGAGCACTAACAGCAGCAGCAGGTCTGGAGCTCTGCTGCAGTTATTGAGTCAGTTGGAGGCTTTTCTGCACTCTGCTCTGAGCTCAGCACTCGGCCCTGACCCCGCTCTGTATCTTTACGTGGTCTGACAGACACTCGGTGGACACTGAGCTGCTCTCTGTGAGCTGTTCCTCCTAAACTCTTCCACTGTTCAATAATAATAACAACACCACTCACAGCTGATGGAGGAAGATCTAGGAGGGAGGAAATTCTAAAATTTCACCAGCTGACTTGTTGTTGTTGGTGCAGCGGTGTCTCCTATTACATACAGAACCACGCTGGAGTTCAGTGAGCTCTTCAGAACCTCCCGTTCTTTCACTGGTGTGTGTAAGAAAGGCCGACTGCATGGCTAGGGGTTTGATTTTACACACCTCAGTCAAAGGGACCAGAATTAAATGATTAAGAGGTGTGTCCCAATACTTTTCTGTCTGCACATGTATGCTATTATTTTATATGCTTTTTCTAATTTAGGGTCTGATTATTGTACGATACTGTGTAATATACCACCCTCACTGGTGAAAGAATAAATAAATAAATATATATTTTATTTTTAAAACTTCGACAATTTATAATAATTTACAAGTTAAAAAGTTGATACCACCCAAAACTCAATACGCTGGACCAAATATGCATTAATTATCTCTGCACCTCATCAGCTCCTTTTAAACCTAATATATCTACTGGCAGATGTCCCATCCGAGGTGCTCTGAGATTTTAAATAACAAAGAGCAAAGCTGTTACTGACTGAGCAAGCTGATTGGCTCAAATTTAGATGCAGCAGACCGCTTCCCGGCCAATGAGCACGCAGAATAGCATTTCAAGTAAAATAAAGAGAGGCACACTTTCTCCACACCACCCCCTCCCGGCCCGCTTTCTCCTTTGACCTCCAAGTCCACTCTGCAGTCCTTTTTGGAGAAAGGAAAAGGCAGCAGATTTCCTTTGTCATGTAGATGGAGCTTCCAGCTGCCTGAACAATAGGGGCCTCGCACATGCCTGCTGCTTGGGTTTCACAAATGGGACTCTGCCCAAGAACAGGCGCTGCTCGGCATGCATGCATCCGCGCGTGTGTGCGTGTGTGCGGGCTAGGGCGCAGAACACAAAGGCTGGCAAACTCCCTCTCTTTTGTATGGGCGTAGTAGGGGTGGCTCACCATGCCCTCAAAGCCGACTCGGTAAAGGTTCTTGGCCCCATTGTCCCAGAGGACGTAGGCTGCACTGTGGGGGCTGGCTGCACTCCAGTCCTGAATCTCTGTCACCTGAAAAAGGGAGGGGGGAGAAGAAGACATTTTGACCCTCACTAACCAAGACAGAGATACACCAGCCTTTTTAACATGACGGAAATTATTTAGTACATCTTTCAAATTTCAAAACTGATAGGAAGGCATCAGAGTACAGAATCAGTGACTGTGAACGCCCCTTAAAAAAATGAGTGTAGCCATGCTGCCGTGTCAAGATCCGAAGAGGCTGTTGTGGCTCAGTGGTTAGAGCACTGTTAAATTGATCACAGGGTTGTAGGCTCAATACCCTGGTCAACTAAGAGGTCACTGTCTCTGCCCCAGGAGTGCCATATCATGGCAGGCCCTGTGCTCGGACCCCGGCTTTCTAAGCTGAGATACGAGAAGGGAAGAATTTCACTAGTACTGTACAAGCATTAATGACAACGAAGGCAAACAGCCAATTATAGAAGCTAAAGCATTGTTTTTTTTTAATAATTGTGAACATGTGAAAAATTATCGGGATGGGTTGGGTTGGGGAGCATAAATCCACTGCATGAATCTTCTTGATATGGCACTAATTTCTTTCTATTATCTACTTTACAGACTGAATAATGGCCCAATTTGTATGTGTCGAGGCTAAATAAGTATTCCTTAAAGGATAATAATGGTCCAGAAATGCAGGCGGCTTTAAAACAAACCAAAAAAAAAAAGTGAATTACATTATGTCATGAAAGCTGCCCTTGGAAGAGAAGCGATGTTTATTTACTATGAAATACTGTCTGGCATCAAGTGGCGTCTTGGATCATTTTTGGTGTCATGCATAAATTTGCAGCAGCGAGGCTTTCGGCTTTATTTATAACAGCAAAAGTGAGTCAGCTTGTAACGTAGCACGGCAGCCTCTAAATTTACCAGTAGGGACTGTTTGGTTTAATGGCCCGTGGAACAACATGCAGGACGGTGATTAAACAGAGGTTTTACACTGGTCTAAGCTGAAAACAAGCCACAAATGCATCTGAAGTAGCATGGCTGGGCAGCATGACAACTGTGATATGCGATTCGATATGATAAAGCCATAAAGCTTAATGTTAAAGTATCAGTATTTACTTGTAACATCAAAAAACAATAGATAATTAGCATAATTTGCCCAACAGCGTACTCCGTTGATTTCCACACAAACACCCAACGCACACTCTTTTATGGAACGCTAGCCTGCATAGCATATGCGATATCGTGAATATGGTCATTTTAAATATCTTGTATATTAGAGTTTTGAATATATCAATATCTAAGATGTTACCCAGCCCTAACTTGAAGCTACAGAATGGTCTAAAGGTTAGAGAAGCAGGCTCTCTCTCCATAAAGCAGAATTTCTCAGCTAACCAGATTACTGGTTAGTCCAAATGTGAGGACTGTCCAATAGTAACGCCACTCAGAATTTCATTAAACTCTCATTAAACTGAGAAATCGAACTTGGTGAAATGCCCGATATGACTAACTCATTCTCACAGGGCTGGCACGCTAGATCAGGGCCTTAATAATCAGTTTAGGGAACCGTACTATCATGATTTTGCTGGATAAATGAAGCCTAAAGTCAAGTCTGTCCACCAGAAGAAGAGCTAGGGGGTATATTTCTAGTGGACAGTCCCCAACTTTGTCTCTGTCAGAAGGCACAACTCCACAGTGTGGTGCAGATTGTCTCAAATATTGTGCTTTTAGGATGCTGAATGATCCAAAACAGAATCAGTAACATGTTATCCTGCATAAAAAACCCAAACAAACAGGATTTAAAAAGCTTTATTTACCTTTCCTCTCCTGCCATTGCCTCCATCCTGGTCCTCCCACTGCCAGTCCACGCCTCGCACCACTCGGCCACCGGCGAAGATGCCCCGTGCTGTGATCTTCTTGGATTTGCGACGGGACTCCAAAAGCACCCTATGCAAAAAACAGAACAGCACATTATTACATTTTGCGAATTATGGAGGTTTTTTAAATCTCCAAAAATATTTAAACACACCCCTCACGGGTTCTCCTCAGCGTTTCCCAGTTCTAGCCCTAAAGATCTTCCACAGCTGCCTAAAGCTCATCTGATGCAGAGTGAGGTGGGTTACAGCACGATGAACACAAAAGTGTGCAGAGCATGGAGTCCTAGACTGGGAATCCCTGCTTTAAAGAATCAAGGCTCTTTACACGGTTCTTCTAGAGCATTTACGTTTTCAGTGTTTCAAGGCTGTCAGGGCACAATTTGCTCGCAAGAGACCTTTTAAAATGCCCACATTTCTATTAACCACGACCCTGAAAGTTGGAACTGCATCCTTAACAATATGCTTTGATTTTCTCGTAATGTTTCTGCTTTGGATTCCCAGAGCAGAAAAACAGAGCCCTCAGTACACTAGCCGGCCATCTGGAGATCACCACACGCAGAACCACAGCAATCAGGGAGCGAGTTCGCCAGATGGCAGTCTCTGCTCCTCCGAGCTTTGCTGCTATAGGAGTCATTTCTCTACTGTAATTCCCGACTCTCTGCGAAGCCTTTTTCTACACAAGAGGCAGAGTTACCGGATCAGGTCCTCCCCTTACAACAGTAAATAAGCATGCTACAGCTCGAGGCACTTCAGTGACTCGACTCCGAGGTACAGAAATGGATTCAATAGAGCCGCATTTGGTGCAAGGCTCCCATCTCCGAGAGCCCATTTTAGCCCATGTCTTCATTGAGTTTACAGAATTATCTACCATTTAAAGCCGAATAAGAGGGGGCACAACTGAATTATCAGCCTTACATTGCAATTAGTTAATTAATTAAGGCTCACTTAATTAATTAATTAAGATTTTTTGCTTTTTCACGGCATGTGATATGTTTGATATGGTTGAACATTAATTAAATTACAGTTATAAAGTTATAAATCACTATTCATTAATTATGTGATATTAATGCCTTAGAAATTGGATTAAAATAAATAAATAAATAAATAAATAAAATAAAATAAAAGTTAATAAGGTACGTAAATATTTATAAAGTAAATGATCGCCATGTTCGCTCTGTCTAAATTTGTACTCCGGATTAATTACCAAATACATTTATACACAGACATTTTGTATATAGGCTAGGAGAGGGGTATAAAGCCCCCCCCAATCAACTGTGCTCTCTGGAATGATGGATGTTGGTGGTCCATCCAATACTTCTGGGAGGTGGGATGGTGATCATCCAACATCCTAACCTCACTAACTAGCTCTTGTCGCTAAATGCAATCAAATCCTCACAGCAATGCTCCTCTAAAGTCTAGCAGTAAGCTTCCCTGAACAGTAGAGACATTTCTTCTTCGTCTGGATGGTAATACCCTTCATATCGAAAGAAACAATAAATGAGCAGGTGTCCCAATACTTTTGTCCATTTCATGTATATAATCCTGTAATAATACTGTATGAAGAAGATACCGCTGTTAACATGTCTGAACATCAGCAAAGGCCTTATGAACTCATAGATATCCATTTTACTCTCCCAGTAGAAGGTGAACCCTACACATCCTGCTGAACAAGCCTTGACTTGATTATAGATGACTTGCAGCTGCAGCACAACGCCCTGTTTAACAGTTTAGCATGAAGAATTTAAGAGCTAGTGTGGTGCATGCTAATTATCATGGTCTCCGAGACAGCCACTTGCAAGAGCGTCAAACTTTTCAAATGCAACTATCCCTTAAAGTGTCTGCGAAGCTCATCCTCCAACCGTTTCCTAAAATTCTGGCCATTCAGGCCATTATTTACAACCTCATCACACTTTCCAAACTTTTGATCTCGTCTGTGTAAAGGAGTAAACGTGTAAACGACGGCCGCCCAGGCCGCTGGAGCAGACCTAGCAGCTGGTAAGCAAGGTCTGAGTTCATCAAAAGAGACACTCCGTAATGGCTCTAAAGCAAAAGGACTCCTGCCAGCCGCCGTCAACCTCCCCCATTACTCCTTCCAAACGTCCCTCCTACCTCCTCCAGCCACTGTCGTAATGCAATATCCATCAGCTCCCCCCAGGGAAAGGGAGAGACTGCACGGAGCTGAAAAGAGACCAGCTGCTGAACTAAACTATTGTTTCCCGTCTCGTTTCGAGGGCAGTTGTGAACGGCAGCCATGAGAGAGTGTCTCTGAAACGGGACCTGATGAAGGGCTGGCGTCTCAGTGGTTACAGGGTTGTGGGCTTAACACCCAAGTTCACACTGATTGTGTTTTGCTGGATAGTCTACTCATCTGAACTCCTGCAAGACATCTAAAGGAGGTTCTGGCAGCCAAGCTTAAAAGTACCAAACACCTGAAATGTCCATCCATGCAATCCATCCAAAAGCTATACTGGCAGTGGCTCAGTAAATAAAGCGCTGTGGGTTCAACACCCATGTTCGCCAAGCTGTCTCTTTTGAGGTCCAATGAGCAAGAACCTCAACCTTCTCTGCTATGCTGTAGCTTGGCTGACCCTGAACCCTGGCCCAGACCTTCTCGGCTGTGAATTTCATTGGCCAGGGGGGGGAGTCTGCAAATAAAAAGGGCACATATCCTGAATTTGGGTGTGTTTCTTCCTCATGCAAAATAGACTTGTGAAAGTCTGGACAGTCTACAGGATCACCAACGCTACAAAGCAAATGACCCACTACGCCATGCCAACAGTGGATATTAGGAAAGGATATGGGTTTAGATATTAACAAAATTGGCTGGATCTGGTATCGGATAATTAGGGTGATCCACGGAACCGATCCTTCACTTTAACTTGCTGGTGTGAGACTGAACTAAATGTTTACATGTTTGTTTAATTACGTAAGCTCTTAGATTTTATTTAGAATTACTGTTTACACCAAATATTAAAAAAATACGGTTAATTACTGTTTGACAAAATGAAGCTACTTATTTATTTTTAATCTATTTTATTATAAGAAATCTTAAATATAAGAAGTTTGACTCCTTTTTTTAATGCTGTGTGAAGGTCCTGCACAATTGTTTATTATTTTAGTGAGAAATAAACAGCAATTTAGTACATGTATCTTTGTGTGTTAATTTGTTATATACATATATATATAAGTTTAAGTCAATGCAAACGCCCTAAGTCTCTCCCACATGGTGATGTATACAGTTTATTCATTCAACAAAATTATATCAGATTGGTATCGGGTATCTATTGATATGCAAAGTTTATGTATTGGTATCAGAACTGAAAAGGCACACATGGCACACTGGGGGTCCCGGGCCAGCAGAACACGCTCCACCACTGCTGTTTTCACAACCATCACGATCAAACTGCATGTCACGTAAGGAGGACATCTGTGAAAAGCCACCAGCGTAAACACAAACGCAGCAAACCCAGCTGTGTGGCAATGCATCGTACTGCGTTAGAACATCCTAACGTCTGGGACGGCTGCAACGCAGCCTGTGGAGGACATGTTCGTTAATGCTCGGCTCCCAGCTCAGATCAGGGCACTATAAACACAGCTCGGAAACCAGTCTGAACGGATCAGGTTAAACTCTGTTCTGAAGTCTCAAATAGTTTGTTTTTTTTGCAGCTACTGATGCATTTTGTCTGCGATCACGTCTATCGTGAGGTATTTCGAGTATCGTGAAAATGTCTTTAAATATTGTGATAGAATATTTTGACCATATCGCCCAGCCCTAGGTGAGAACTACGAGGATGTGTCATCATTGCTATTGTGATACTGTGTCACTAATGCAGAATTAACACTACATGATCTCATCCCTGACTTTCCGTTCGCTGACAGGTTTTGGATGTTGCAGAGAAAAAAAAAAAAAAAGCAAAACAAAGAACATCAGCAGCTCACAGGCAAATCTGTGTTCTCTCGGGGTTCAAAAATTGAACAAAGTTAACGATAAATTAATAAATAAATTAGAAATAAAATAAATTAAATCTGGCATGCTAAATATCTGGACCTGTCTGCTAGTGAACTCTTGTAGCGTGAAAAGAGTCATGACCAGGTTACAACTGGAAGTGAGTGCGGTGTCGCACCCCAGCCAATGAGAACGCAAGGAGAGAGGAAAGCCAAGGAAGAAGCAAAAGGACTCCAGTCCTTGTGGTGCAGGGAGATAATATAGTTTCTATCAGAACACACTGGTGTAATAGCTACATTTTCATTGCAAAAATGTATATTTATTTACTTCCAACTCCCTCTGCAGAACAAACAATCCCTGCTGGTCTCGCACCCCAACCGACTACTTCACCCATATTCTTTAATTTTTCGTTTTTTCTGTACACAAACAAAATGAACCGCTCGCTTCTTGCAGACATCCACATTAAAATGTGTGTTGAAAATAATAAAAAAGAAAAAAAATAATTATTTGAATCCTCCTCCGTCACTTCTCACGTGTTTTCGTGACAAAATGAGAACACTTATATAATGTGAAGTAATAAAAATTGAGTTGTGTAGTTCGAACATTACACAGCGCCACAGTTGCGAGCTTGAACACTGAACAACTGTACTTTTATTACATAGAAGAGACGACCAGGATTAGCTGTAATGCATTTAGCGCCCCCCATCAAGTAAAATACAACAAAAACGCTGCTCAAAAAAATAATAATAAATCAAAAAACAGAAAAACCTGACACCCACTTTTTATCATAAATGTCTGATACTGTACTACGGTCATAAAGTCCACCACTACTCTCCTCTGCACTGGGGTTTGTGACCCCAAAACCAACCGAATTTAATTTCCTAACCGTCTGATTTCTTCTGAACAGTTTCACAAGTCAGCTACACCACCAACCACCACCACCACCAACCACACTCGCACTGTACTGGATGCTAATGGCGTACATTCTGCAAAGGCTGATACACCCACATCACTAGGGCAAGCGTAGGAGTGGCTACTCTGTTGCCTGGCAACAGAAACCCCATAACCCACGAATGCATGCATCGGTTGGATTCTAGGCTCCACTGCAGTGTCCAGGCATGGAAAATGAGCAATACTCCCAAAAACAGGCCGATTCATTGATCGGTGCCATCCTCACCTTTCGCTGCCCGGCGTAGTGATGCGGTAGAACCTGTGCCGCAGGTGGTGTTTGTCGCCATGGTAACAGGTGGTGCACAGGTCATAGTTGGTGCACTCCGCACACTTCCAGCGGATGCCGATGATCGGCTGCTGCCGACAGGTGTCGCACATCGTGCCATCATGCTTGATACCTGCAAGACGAAGAGTTGAGTGTGTGTTATCACAGGATATCGATAATTAAAACTATTCACACACTTTATTCCTCATCCTCAAATTTAATACCACCCCCTTCCACCAAACCCCCCCCCCCAAAAAAAAAAAAAAATACACACCCACACATCTCAAATGTCCGAACTTTATCCCCAGGACATCAGATCCCCCAGGACTGACAATGCATGCTTTTAAAGTCACACCTTTTCCCAGATCCTTCCAGACCTGAGGGCATCCAAAACACAGTTTATCCAGACACCTCAGATGATTTGTAGATACCCGTCCTATCTCCCGTAACGTCCAGACAGCGAAATATCCATTAAACTTAACTTATAACCCAAACCCCCAATCCGACACTTTGAACAGACAACCACATTGCTCCAAATCCTAATCACAACAATCCTAATAATCAACAGCATTCCCACACATGGGAGATCTCCATACCTAAATACCCAAATTCCACTTTCTCCCAGATCCTTCCAGACCTGAGTGTAGCTAAAATCACTGACACTAACAGTTTGGGTCATTCGGAGATACTGAACCTACTTTTCAGAACTTCCTGACATCTACACTTGCCCAAATCTCTGTTTCACTGGATAGTCGGTTCATTTGAACATGGGCAGAACATCAGGATCTGATCACCAGGACAGGTCCGAAAACCTCCCAGACCTGAAGATCCTACCCCTGCTCAAAAGCATCAGCATACATTTCTACAAAGCCTGAGAAAGCTCCTCTTTTGAGAAGATAGGAACTGTGGTTCACTGGAGACCCCTCATTTGAACACCTGCAGGCTAGCTATAGAGGGTTTAGTGATACCTGAAGAACCTCCCTTCTCCACAATCTTCCAGACCTGAGCTTCCAAACACCCCCCTAAGCATTAAATTACCCTAAATGTCCCCTCAGACCCCTCCATCCTCTAACGTCCAGTGTGTTTCTGAACTCCGGACCATTTCAGCCGGAGAGCTTCCCTCACCTGTGGACGCACTGTCGAGAACATAGGAACTGTGGTTTACTAGAAACCCCTCATTTGAACACCTGCAGGCCAGCTATAGAGGGTTTAGTGAAACCTGAAGAACCTCCCTTCTCCACAACCTTCTGCACAACCTCCCTTCTCCACAACCTTCTCCACAACCTCCCTTCTCCACAACCTTCTGCACAACCTCCCTTCTCCACAACCTTCTGCACAACCTCCCTTCTCCACAACCTTCTGCAGAGCCTCCCTTCTCCACAACCTTCTGCAGAGCCTCCCTTCTCCACAACCTTCTGCACAACCTCCCTTCTCCACAATCTTCCAGACCTGAGCTTCCAGACCTGAGCTTCCAAACACCCCCTCCTCCACTTTCAACCCTTCCCAAAAGCATTAAAATGACCCTAAACGTCCCCTCAGACCCCTCCATCCTCTAACGTCCAGTGTGCTCCTGAACTCCTGACCATCTCGGCCGGAGAGCTTCCCTCCACAGTGCGTCCACAGGTGAGAACATAGGAACTGTGGTTTACTGGAGACCCCTCATTTGAACACCTGCAGGCCAGCTATAGAGGGTTTAGGGAAACCTGGAAGAACCTCACATCTCCACAATCTTCTGCACAACCTCCCTTCTGCACAATCTTCTGCACAACCTCCCTTCTGCACAATCTTCTGCACAACCTCCCTTCTCCACAACCTTCTGCACAACCTCCCTTCTCCACAATCTTCTGCACAACCTCCCTTCTGCACAACCTTCTGCACAACCTCACTTCTCCACAATCTTCTCCACAACCTCCCTTCTCCACAATCTTCTCCACAACCTTCTCCACAACCTCCCTTCTCCACAATCTTCTGCACAACCTCCCTTCTCCACAACCTCCCTTCTCCACAACCTCCCTTCTCCACAACCTCCCTTCTCCACAACCTCCTGCACAACCTCCCTCCTGCACAACCTCCCTCCTGCACAACCTCCCTCCTGCACAACCTCCCTTCTCCACAACCTCCTGCACAACCTCCCTTCTCCACAACCTCCTGCACAACCTCCCTCCTGCACAACCTCCCTTCTCCACAACCTCCTGCACAACCTCCCTTCTCCACAACCTCCTGCACAACCTCCCTCCTGCACAACCTCCCTTCTCCACAACCTCCCTCCTGCACAACCTCCCTTCTCCACAACCTCCTGCACAACCTCCCTTCTCCACAACCTCCTGCACAACCTCCCTCCTGCACAACCTCCCTTCTCCACAACCTCCTGCACAACCTCCCTTCTCCACAACCTTCTCCACAACCTTCTGCACAACCTCCCTTCTCCACAACCTCCCTTCTCCACAACCTCCTGCACAACCTCCCTCCTGCACAACCTCCCTCCTGCACAACCTCCCTCCTCCACAATCTTCCAGACCTGAGCTTCCAAACACCCCCTCCTCCACTTTCAACCCTTCCCAAAAGCATTAAAATGACCCTAAACGTCCCCTCAGACCCCTCCATCCTCTAACGTCCAGCGTGCTCCTGAACTCCTGACCATCTCGGCCGGAGAGCTTCCCTCACCTGTGGGCGCACTGTCGAGGATTCTCACGTCGTACGCCCCGGAGCAGCGGTAATTCGCGGCGGTGCCGTTATCCCACACCACCACCACCTCCTCGGGGCTTTCAAAGCTCCGGACGGTGCCTACATGGCCCTCTCCTCCGTCCTGCTTCCCCCATTTCCAGTCCGGTCCGCGGATAACTCTGGCTCCCACTCCTTCCATCATGACTCGGTTATTCCTGCCGGTGGTCATTTACGAACGACTCCAAATAAAGGGGAACACGGGGCTAGCTCAACCCAGCTAGCGCAAAACGACGTCCAGACGACCCCAAGAGAGAGTGCTTTACATCTGGGTCGATTAGGACCAGCTCGAAGAAACAGCAGCGACAAAAATACCAAATTACAGAGAGAGAGAGAGAGAGAGAGAGACACAGAGACACAGAGAGAGAGACACAGAGACACAGAGAGAGAGAGAGAGAGAGAGAGAGAGAGAGAGAGACAGAGACACAGAGAGAGAGAGAGAGAGAGAGAGAGAGAGAGAGAGAGACAGAGACACAGAGAGAGAGAGAGCAGCCGCTGCCCTAAGCTAGCAAGCTAATGCTAACTAGCTAACCGAGACCAACCCAGCTAGCCTGCGAGATAAATAGGCTTAATTGGATTGGCTTTAGCTCAATATTTACTACTTATCTAAATGTTATGCAGGTTGTTTCCATTATTTACAAGTAATATATGATTATTTGCCTGTATAACGTTCAGAAATATTCACTTAGCTTCACTAGCTAACTAGCTAACAGTGTTTACTTCTCCAGCGGCGTCCGTCTCCGTGTCCGTCTGGCCTAGTCCTCACAAAAGCGCCAGCTGTCTGTCTGTCTGTGTATCTAGCTATGTATGCTTGCCTATATCTGCATTTATAGATGTAAATGTAAACATATATACGTCTATAAATCGCCCAAATGTCTGTGTTATTACAGGCTGCCCCTCCGGGAGTCGAGCTAGCCGGCTGGCTAATAGCGGAGCCGCGGCGCTGTTGCTATAGCTAACTGGCTAACAGTTGCTCCAAAGTTGTGAGCTAAGCTAACGCTGCTGCAGCGGTACTTTCCACACAAAAGAAAGAAGAGAAAATGTTAAAAAACGAGGGGAGAAGATACTCGGACGACGCCAATAAAGTGTCTCCCTTTTTCTCGGACTGCATCAATGACCAAACGCGAGAAATCCGCAGCTGAACTTAGACGACACTCAACAGATGGGTGTCCAACTTGCTGTGAGGCGACGGCGAGTTTTCTTCACGGTGCAAAAACGCCTAAACACACACACACACACACACACACACACACACACACACACACACACACACACACACACACACACACACACACACACACAAAAAAGGGGGACCTTGGTTCAGTTTGGGCTGTCCAACCACATCTACAAAACAACACAGCATTTAAAAATAATAATAAAAAAAGCTTATTCGCTTTTTCTTTATTAAAGTTAAAGATTAAAGTTAAAGCAACCATTTAAAGCCAACTTTAAATAATATTGTTATTGCTTTTTTACTTCTTTACTTTATTTATTTATTTATTTTGTGTATATAGTGTCATTTATCTACTGCTGTGACACCGAGACTTTCCCCATCTTCTCTTGTCTTATATTCACAGGGTTTTGAAAGTGATAATTAAATAATTAATTAATTGCCTTAAATAGCATATAACTATAAAACTAACATAAGTACACTATATTTATGCAATAATACATATTAAGAAATTAGTGTATAATAATAATAATAATAATAATGATAATAATAATAATAATAATAATAATAATGACTCATGACCCCTAGTGGATTATCCGTGCACTGCATGCACCTGAAACGTATAGCATACAAAGGTCGGTAGTTTAGTGTCTACATTTTTAAAAGAGTAATATTATAATACTAATATAAAAATAATATTTACATGCTTAACTTAACCGTTGTCTCGATTTAATAAAACAATTTCTTAGATTTTATAAATCCGCTCCTCAATTGAACAAATTATTCCCCTGATTTAATATAGGCTAGCTATCGTTTCCTAGACTGTTTTTGTTTTAAGTATTAAAATACATTTTTTTACTTTGATACTTTATATGTTTAGTATAATATATATATATATATATATATATATATATATATTAGTATATTTAAAGGCTACTCTAAATAAATAAGTTTGTAAAATGTATTTTTTTAATTATCTATAAAAGCTAAACTAAATGTAGTTTTATTAACGTATAAAACATTATACAAAATAAAAGTTTGCAAAGGTTTATTTTATTTATTTATTCTATTTATTATAACTGGACAGAACGTAAATATAAGATTGACATTTTAAATGCAGTTTTAAAGGCTACTCTAAATAAATAAGTTTGTAAATGTATATTTTATTTTATTAAATGTTTAGTATAATATATATATATATTAGTATATTTAAAGGCTACTCTAAATAAATAAGTTTGTAAAATGTATTTTTTTAATTATAAAAGCTAAAATAAATGTAGTTTTATTAACGTATAAAACATTATACAAAATAAAAGTTTGCAAAGCGTTATTTTATTTATTTATTTTATTTATTATAACAGATTTATTTATTATGGACAGAACGTAAAATAAAGTCAGGTTTTAAAGATTAAATATTTTATTATTTGATGGTTCGGGTATTAAAGGGTTAAGAAACAGTGTGAAAGAGAAGTAATCAGAGCTCCTCAGAACAAACCAGGCGAATTCCACCACCCGTGTGTGTGTGTGTGTGTGTGTGTGTGTGTGTGTGTAAACAGCGGGGCCACATCGCCACGGCTCTCCGCTGAGCCATTGTTTTAGCGCCTGCCCCATATTTCTCCTCCCCGGACCGGAAGCTCTCCCCCCGGTCGCGGCTGCACTCACCTCCTGCTCTGCGGCCCTGCAGCTCCGCGCTGTTTCCCCGGAGACGGAGCCGAACCGAAGCGCCGCTCAGCGCGGGACGGGTCGCGAGTCAAGCAGCGCGAGGCGCCATGAGAAGCAGGGAGGAGACCCGAGGATGAGCGTGACGTAAAAGCGGACCTTAAAGTGACCGTCCAACAATAACAGGACCAGACCGAGACTGAAATAATAATAATAATAATAATAATAATAACCATCATCATCATAATATCATAACCATAATAATTACCATAATAATAATCATCATCATCATAATATCATAATAATGATCGTAATAATAATAATAATAACCATCATAATAATAATAATAATCATAATCATCATCATCATAATAATCATCATCATATCATAACCATAATAATTACCATAATAATAATCATCATCATAACCATAACAATTACCACAATAATAATGATAATAATAATAATAATAATAGTAATAACCATCATAATAATAATCATAATAATAATCATATCATAATAATGATAAAAAATAATAATGATGATGATAATAATCATCATCATAATAATAATCATAATCATAATAATAACAATAACAATAACAATAATAATAATATCATAATAATGATAAAAATAATAATAATGATGATAATAATCATCATCATAATAATAATAATCATAATAATAATGATCGTAATAATAATAAAAATGATAATAATAATAATAATTCTATATATTAATATGACTTTAAATATTAAAATGCATGTGTAAATATCCCACACTGTATATATGTTGCACTTGGTACCGGTGTACTTGGTACTTGGTACTTGGTACTGTATTTACTTTTTGTAATTGACATTGCACACGTCACTTTCCACTACATTTACTTAATAAATGTTATAATATAACATTTATCGATCTGTCTATGAAGAATACATACACACATGTATTTAAAGTAAAGTAAAGGTGCACGTATCTGTCACTGTCCTCCACATTTTACTCATCTGTGGTAGTGAACACACACACACACACACACACACACACACACACACACACACACACACACACACACACACACACAGGGAGCAGAGAGGGTGAAGGGCCCGGGCCCAACAGTGGCAGCTTGCCGAGCCTGGGTATCGAACCCACAACCCTGTCATCAATAACCCGGAGCTCTGACCACTGAGGCACCACCACTACCCATGTTGGATGATCACTACCGCCTACCCCTCACTCCCAACCCCAACCCCAACCCCAACTCCTAACTCATCCCAAAAGTATTGGATGTAGCACCATCCATCATTCCAGAGAGCTCAATGCTGGGGGGCTTTATACCCCTCTAGCCCACACCTGGCATTATTAGGCAGCATGGTGCCAATAGGGTCATGTTTATTTATCTGCTCCAGAGAGTCCTATTCTATTGGCAGTACTTAAGCTGTATGTATGTGTGTGTGTGTATATGTGTGTGTGTGTGTGTGTGCATTTGCACATCTGTGTCAGCAACGGGGTGCAACTAAAAAAAGAGCTGAACGCATTAATTAGAAGAGTGTCTCAGGCTGCAGCTGCAGTGCAGGTGGAAAGGCGCCGCTAGGGGGTGCTGTTGGCGGTAGCGGTGGCAGTAGCGGTGGCAGTAGCGGGAGCTCCAGTAGAAACACCGCTAGCGGGCTTGGATTAGCGGCGCGGAGGACGTTGCGTTTGGCGTATCGTTAAACTATCGTTAAACGCAGTGTTTAGCTAGCTGTATGTGCCGTGGAGAGATTAACGACCATCGCCTGATCGGAAATGTTTTCTCTGCCGTCCCCTGTACAGCCGCAGGTAACCGCGAACCCAGCACGGAGCAGCGGGGGAGCCCGGCTAACCTTAGCTAATGCTAATGCTAATGCTAACGCTAACGCTAACGTGGACGGCAGCGGGGCTCAGCCAGCCGGCTAAATGTCAACATTAGACAGTGCCGGGTTTATACAGCGGTTTACAGTCCGTATGGATTTGGGCTAGCTAATATATCTAAGCTTTAGCTTTAGCTTCGTTGTGAACTCCAGGGTCTAATACAGCCTAAGGTTAGCTAGCTAGCTAGGGCTTCACCCACTGTCCATGAACTTCACCATGGAGTGTGTGTGTGTGTGTGTGTGTTTTAGTGTGTGTTGCACTGGTGTTACAAGTGGATCAGACGCAGCAGTGCTGCTGGAGTGCTTAAACCCCTTAGTGTCACTGCTGGACTGAGGATAGTCCACCAACCAAAATATCCAGTGGGCAGCGTCCCGTGAAGGACTAGATGATGACCATCATGAGCCTCTGTCTCAGACTTTAGCTTCATCTACAGGGTGGACAAGCTAGGTAGGAGTGTCTAATAGACAGTGGGCAGTGAGTGGACAGACATAGTGTTTAAGCACTCCAGCAGCACTGCTGTGTCTGATCCACTCGTACCACCAGCACAATACACACACTACTAACAACACCATCGCCACCGCCGCCACCACCACCACCATGACAGTCAGTAATGCAGTGCTGAGAATGCTGACCCACCACCCAAATACCACTACCTGCTCTGTGGTGGTCAGTCCTGTGGGGTCCTGACCATTGAAGAACAGGGAGAAAGGAGGCTGATGTAGAACTGCACCCTGCTCCTAGATGGGAAGTGGAGCTGATCTAATGAACAGTGAGTGTAGAAAGAAGGAGGAGGTGGTGTTAAAGAAGTGGCTGGTTGGTGCGTTGTATTGCCATGCTCTCGGGTTAGGCACCGATACTGTAACTTTAACTGTTATAGCACTGAATATTTGATGTTTTCCTCATTATTTTTACAGTGTGGGGGTGAAAGTGATCCATCTAAACAGGTTTTTGTATCACAGAATCAAAATGTAATTAGATTTGAATGAATAAAGTGAGATTTCATTAATAAAGTGACTGTATTTTGTGCGCGTTTCTGTGGAGAAGGTAGAAAAGTCATATTTAGGAACTTCCACAGATCGCTGGTTCAAATCCCAGGTCATGCTGCTTGCCATCACTAGCCGAGAGTCTGAGGGAGCATAATTGGCCTCGCTCTTTCGGGGGTGGGTTGATGCCGCTTCCTCCCCACATCACTCCTAATGTGATGTTTGTCAGCACAGGCCTCTGTTAGCTGTTGTATCAGAGCTGGGAGGCACGCTTTCCTCTCAGCATGCCGCTACCCAGGGATGCTGCAGGTCGCCAGAGGCTGTGGCTGATTTCGTATGTGTCAGAGGAGGCCCTCTGCTAGTGTTGGAGACATTGCCAGTGATGGGGGAGTTTACATGAACAGGGGTTGGGTGATTGGACTTCCAAATTGGGTAAAAAATGGGGTTAGAAATAAATTAATTTAATGAATTTGATTCCATTCATTTAATACATTTGTTCCTTCGATATCTGAGTTGAGGTTTCACTTTCACCCAAAGCTGGTTTGCTGTGGTCTTGGTTTGGTTTGGTTTAGTTTGTTTTGTTTTCTACGCCAGAAGGTTCTCTCTGCTGATTGGTCAGACCCGTCTGGGGCAGGCGTAGGAAAGTAGATACTGGAAGAAGGTCCTGTTTTCTGGACTAGTGCAGATATCTGTGCAGTTTAACATGGAGCAATTGGGCATGTTGGGCTATGGGAGCTAATTAGCTTGAACTTGCAGAGTACATCTGATGGTTGGGTCTGATTGCGGTCAGATCACGTTCTTACCACAATTTGGGACCAGACTGAGACCACCTTCTCTCAAGGGTCTTGATGCGGTTGTTTTGATCCGAATCCGACTGCAATTACCGTACTGTTCACACCTGCCCAAAGGAATCTCACTAAGGGTAAAAACGAACCAGAGTCTGATTTAACCAGACTAAAATTTGCAGGTTTGAAAGCGCCCTCAAAAATAAAGCTTCGTAAATACTTACTTTGGATGTACAGTTTTAAGTAAAAAAAATATATTCAATATATATTTTACATTATATGAAGGTTTGAAGAGCCACCCATGGTTCTCTACGCATGTGAAAGTGCTTCTTTTATGTGTTTTACAACTTTCAGGAAAGGTTAAACCCTAAATCTGGATATTTGATGACTTTAAAGAGGGCAGATCTTGTATTTTGAGAGTTTTAGTGGGTCTTGTGTTACTAAAGCTTCTCACAGGGCTTTTAGTCTGTTCCTGTCGATAAGGGTCTTCATTCTACATATTCATATACATATTCATTCTAGAATAACTAGATCCAAGACCAGCAGTTCTGCTCTGAGAAGCTTTCTGAATGCAGGGCCTGGATGGGAGTAGAGTGTCACGGTAGTGATGTGTGCTTGCAGTGCATCACTGTGTTCTCTTTTAAGATAAATAATGACCACTGTTCTGTCCATTCTCAGGTAACAGTTCCGTTGAGTCACCTTATCAACGCCCTGCACTCTTTGAAGGGTTCGGTGAGCAAATCAGTCAAGTCTCAGCACAGGGAAAATGCCCCAGAACAAGACCTACACATCACAGAGGTAAGGATAAAGTGCATGGTTTAACGTGGGATGTCTAGTCCATTTGGAGACCTCCAGAAAATGAATTCATTTCAATAGTAGCGTATACAGTGCAGTTTACAGTCCGCTAACGTTTACTTTGGATGAAATCCAGCCCTGATTGGTTAGAAGGAGCTCTAGCTTTGCATTTTCATTTCAGACACCAATCAGCTTGAGCTTAGCTTAGCATGGCATGTTGCTAACAGACATCCAAAATGTCTTATATATACACATAAAACTAATGTTTTTTATTATTATTTATTAATTTACTCATTTTTGTAGTATTATCATTTTATTAAAAAAAAAATTTTCACCCAAATTCTCCCCAATTTGGGTCGCCACTTACCTAACCCACAAATATTCTGCCCTTTCACATGCAATGTAAAAGGGCACACACCTCCTCCGACATCACCACACAACCAACGCTCTCGGAGGAAAGCGCAGTGTATCCGACTCTGCCAGCAGACGCCAGTGTCGGGCAGCATTGCACTGGAGTGATGTGGGGATAATGCACCATCTACTCAGCCTAGAGAGAGGAAGGCCATTTGTGCTCTTTTAAGGGCCCCGGCTGCCGATGGCTAACTGCATGACTGGGATTCGAACCATAGTTCAATAAAAACAGCCAGTCAGATTGCTGGAAACGGGTGAAGTCCCACCCATTAACAACACTGGTTACGCTGCGAGCGGAAATGGCAGACGATATCGTGGCCAGACCGTGTCAAAATAATCCACTTATACAAACGAAGCATTGAAAGCTAAAATGACTGTGTCAGAAAATTAGTGATCCCCTGTGTTTTCTTTTTTGTTGATCTGAAAAATTATGGGAAAACAAATTTACTATATTTATTATATTTATTTACTTTATTATATTTGATTGATGCTATTTTGCACATTCTTTAAAAACACAATTAAGATATCAGCGTTTTCTTCATCTTTTATATCAGCAGGAAAGTTTGTGTAGGGTTGATTATTTATCACCATGTATTTGTCTGTTGTTCAGCCTGTGTGGAACCTCAGGGATCTTGGATTGACAGATCTGGGCGTGGGTCAGATGGATGAGCTTGTGGACAGACTGTTGCCCCATGTGACTCAGAAGGTCTCCTCTCCTCCTGCTAAAGGGGGACCAAGCACCTGGAAGGCCTCATACCTCTCTACTGACTCCTTCTTTCACAACAAATATGGTGAGAGGCAGACCAACGACGTGGATCACCCAGACACTTTGAGCGATGCCATAGGAGAACCCTTTATTTGGTTCAGAAAAGACTTTGTAAAAGAGATAATTAGGGTTAGTGGGTCCGTGTAAAGGTTCTTTACTCATTTAAATTCAATTTAATTCAAATATATTTCTATAGGTCTTTCACAACGAATGTTGTCACATAGCAGCTTTACAGAGATCTGAGTTCTGGCCTCTTTTACGCAAGCCATCGGTGACGGTGGCAAGGAAAACTTTCTGCGATTGAGAGGAACCTGGACTCAAACCGGGAACCAATCCTCCTTGGGTCGACAACCCACACTCCTTGGGATAGCACAAAAAAAGCAGTACTGAATTAAGAGAACATGGCAAAGTGCCATGGAGACAAAAGTATTGGGACGCCTGCTCAGTCATTGTTCCTTCTGAAATCAAGGGTATTAAAAGTCCTGCTTTTGTTGGAGTAACTGTCTCTACTGTCCAGAGAAGAAGGCTTTCTAGTAGATGTTGGAGGACCATTGCTGTGAGGGTTTGATTGCATTCAGCGAAAAGAGCATTATTGAGGTCGGGATGTGTGATGAACACCACCATAAGCCATAAGAGATGAAAACGTCAGTGAAAGGAGAAAGTCCTTCAAGCAAACACTCACAAGCACAGCCGTGCAGTGAGGTGAGGGTGAATCAATGCAGGGTCCCAGAGCAGGACGGGTCTGGCGGTACCAGAAGGGAACAGTTGGATCTGAACATTTCAATACATGAGGAAAGGGAGGGTTTGGAGGAGTGGGACAGGATCCAAAGAGTAGCCAGAGGCAGGCAACCACACCTGGACTCGGGAAGACAGCAGGGGCAGCTCAGCACATGGGGGTAAGAAGGAAACAGGGTTTAGGAGTATGAATAGACTGGATGACCGACTGAATAGACAAGGTTCTTCACACTCCCAGTTTCTTTACCAAGAGGGTTCTTCTGTGGCATTGCTCAAATAACCCTTTGTGTGCTGTAGGCTTGTGCACCTCACGCTTCTTTAGGAAATTTCCCTCAATTTACTAAATGGATTTGAGTGCAATTCGGGATAATGTGTAGAAATGAGAATACACTAATAGGAGTATTTACATAGGCCTGTAATACAGACAGTATAACGGTGCTCTGTTGCGCTTTATTTATTATTAGAATTTTTTAGTATTTAGATGCAGTGTTTAATTTGCCTACAAGAATATGTACAGGGTGGGCCATTTATATGGATACCCCTAAATAAAATGGGAATGGTTGGTGATATTAACTTCCTGTTTGTGTCACATTAGTATATGGGAGGGGTAAAACTTTTCAAGATGGGTGGTGACCATGGTTGCCATTTTGAAGTCGGCCTATTATTATAACTTATTGAGAATTTCACAAGAAAAACAATGGTGTGCTTGGTTATGTAACTTTATTCTTTCATGAGTTATTTACAAGCTTCTAATGTGCCACAAACAGGAAGTTAATATCACCAACCATTCCCATTTTATGTAGGTGTATCCATATAAATGGCCCACCCTGTACAGTGATGTGTGATCAGATTTGTCTTACTCTGCAGTCACAAAGTCCTGTGATATATTTAATTATTTTATATATATATATATATATATATATATATATATATATATATATATATATAAAATAATTAAATATTTGAGGGAAATATATATATATATATATATATATATATATATATATATATATATTTATTATTTTGTATTATTTCCTCTCCAGGTTTCTCGGTTGCTAAGATAGGGGGAGTTTCGCCCGTTTTCTGCAAACAGAGCCCTTCCCCTCTGCAGGCAGTGTATACAGATCTGAAGTTCTGGCCCGGTAAGAACTTGCATATTTCATATACATTTAAATAATCAGTCAGGCCTTTCCTTTACCTGAGCCTTATACTTTGTTTCTCAGTGTGGGTCCAGAGTCGAGGTTTTAAAACGTTGAAGTCCAAAACAAGACGTCTACAGACCTCAGACCTTTCAGAAGACCATGTCATTCACACTCCACCGTTAAAGAAGGTATGACCGGCCTGTGCTGCATTGCTTGTAGTTCAGTTCAGCTCAGCTACTGTTTAAGTTAGTGCATGTAATTAACACCATTAATATAGAAGGGCTTGTCAGTCTGCACCCCACTCTCTCTCATCTCTCTTATATTACACACCAGCTGATCGCTATAGGGACAAAAGTATTGGGACGCCTGCTCAGTCATTGTTTCTTCTGATATATTAACAAGAGCCTTTCCTGCCTTTGTTGGATTAACTGACTCTACTGTCCAGAGAAGAAGGTTTTCTACTTGATCTACTTGAAAGGTTCATGTTCATCTCTCCAGAGAGTCATGTTTTATTGGCAGTGGTTCTCTACAGGGCCTAGACAAGCTGTGTGTGTGCGAATTTGCACATCTGTGTCAGCAATGGGTGCAGTAAAGACATTTGGACTATATATATATATATATATATATATATATATATATATATATATATATATATATACACACACACATGCACATTATTTGACACTTTATACACTTTATTTGATTGGTTTAAGTACATTTTATAAGGAGATGTTGACCAGGCTGACAAATGTCTGTTTTTGTCTTTAAAGGATTTTCAAGTTCAGGAGAAAACGCCGGAGATGGAGGCTCTTGCGAAGCTTTTGAAATCCAAAAACATTCCTTTTGAACATAGGCATTCTTTCAAGAATGGTTTTGTTGAAGGCTTCGTCAGTGCTCTGTCTTATACTCATAAAACACAAGGTGACATTTCTGGTACTTCGTGTTATTAGCTAAGAAAAACGATGCTATTGCTTGTTCTGTATGTTAAATGCCTGTTTACTTATAGGAACACTGAAGAAGGCACGGATTATCCTGCTGATCCTTTTGCTGTTGGGGTTGTACGGACTGTCCAAAATACCATTTCTATCAGGTAAAGGTTCTGTTAGGGGCCTCCATCCCTCTGTTTGTCTTTGTTTCATGCTGTTTTAAGTAGTACATCAGACTTTTTAAAGACCAGTGAACCATTTAATTCATGTGAGTGCAACAGCAAACTTTGAGAGTGTGTGTGTCGTGTGCCTTTGGTGTGTGAGCTGTAATCTGACTGCTCTGGACAGTGCGATTCCGAACTGCATCAGGCCTAGACGCAGCACTGGACCCCGTCCAGTTGAAGAACGTCACTTTCGAGCATGTGAAAGGCGTGGAGGAGGCCAAGAACGAGCTGCAGGAAATTGTGGAGTTCCTCAGGAACCCACAGAAGTTCACTGCCCTGGGAGGGAAGCTACCAAAAGGCAAGCTTGTTTACATTGTTGTAGAACACTAATATAGCTATAAAGCCCCCAGAGCAGCCCTGTGGGAGCTACCTATGCAGTGTTACACTCATGCTGGCTAGCCGTGATAATGATACACCTAACCACGAGCCTATTTTAGCACCAGCTTGAGATATACACTATATGTCCAAATGTCTGTGGACACCCCTTTTAATAAAGGCATTCTGCTACTTTAAGTTGTATCCATTGCTGATACAGATGTGCAAATGCACACATACACACTGCTTCTCTAGTCCCTGTAGAGAAATACTGCCAATAGAATAGGACACTCTGGAACAGATAAACATGATCCTATTGGCACCATGCTACCTATAAACTCTTCTTCAGTACCCTTGATGTGGGGGGGAAAAAAACAATAAATGATCAGGTGTCCCAATACTTTTGTCCATAATCTTTTTGCATTCACAGTTAGATCGGTAATGATCTAATAATAATATAACAGCATAATAATGAAATTTCCCCCTTTTTAACCTCAGGGTTAAAACTACACCCTTTTCTCCTCAGGGATCCTGCTGGTGGGCCCTCCAGGCACTGGGAAGACACTGCTGGCTCGTGCTGTGGCCGGGGAGGCTGTTGTGCCTTTCTACTATGCCTCTGGATCAGAGTTTGATGAGATGTTTGTTGGGGTTGGTGCCAGCCGCATCAGGAACCTTTTTCGTAAGTACTCTGGGGTCTCCTACGGCCTTTAGTGGGGGATGTATTCACTGCTTAGGACTAGGACTTATTAATGCCATTTTGCTGTGTGATGGTCTGTCAGAAGACCTCTTGTCCAAGAACTTCAGGGATGCCACCTAGTCTTACTTAGGGCTGGGCAATATGACAATATTTTATCGTATTGTGATAAATACTGTTATCGTAATGATAATTTGCTTTTTTAAGTATATGGAGGAGACTGTTAGTGCTTAATAAACACTGATCAGCTGCAGGTTTCATGACTAACAGTGTAATTAGACTACAGGAGAGGATCTGAATAGTAGTTTTAAAAACACTGCCAGTGTTTTTATTGTAATAAATATCATATTGGGGGGAAAAAAGTCTTTAAATATCGTGATATAGTATTTTTACCATATTGCTCAGCCCTACTCCTCCTGTTCCTTTATGCTAATCCTTACTTCTTCCACTAGGGGAGGCTAAAAGTAATGCTCCATGTGTGGTCTTCATTGATGAGCTGGACAGCGTGGGAGGGAAGAGGATTGAGTCACCTATGCACCCGTATTCCAGGCAGACCATCAACCAGCTTCTGGCTGAGATGGACGGGTGAGTTTTGAACTTACATGTTCTTTACGCTGGACTTATTTGTGTATAGTAAAGTGGTTATGTGTTATTCATCCTCATCTTCATCTTCATCTTCGACTTCTGCAGATTTAAGCCAAATGAAGGTGTCATCATTATTGGTGCCACAAACTTCCCTGAAGCTTTGGATAAGTATGTATCGTCAGAAGATCTCAGATCTCTGGTATCTCTGGTAGTTCTTTAACAAACGTATATAAACTGCTGATGAATAAATCCGGATGTAGATCTGGAGCCTTTAAATAACAATTCAGTCCATCTTTCCCTTCCTCCAGTGCTCTGATCCGGCCAGGGCGGTTTGACATGCAGGTCACTGTCGCCAAACCGGATGTGAAGGGACGTACAGAGATACTCCAGTTGTACCTCAAAAAAATCAAAGTAGACCCAGGTACACATCACTCTACAGCAGTTATGTAATTACATAGTAAATATATAATTAATATAATTAACTTGCTTTGCGCTCTCTGCAGCTGTGGAGGCTGGGATCATTGCCAGAGGAACAGTGGGTTTCTCTGGAGCTGAGCTGGAGAACCTGGTGAACCAGGCTGCCCTGAAGGCTGCTGTGGATGGCAAGGACATGGTGACCATGAAGGAGCTCGAGTTTGCAAAGGACAAGATCCTAATGGGTGAGAATCACTTCACTGAGGCAACTGGGGTTCAGAGGGAACTTGGGTGGGGGTTGTTTCACAAAGCAGGGATTCCCAATTAGCTGAGAGACTTAAGCCAGGACATTCCTGTAGGACAAGCGTTAAATCCTTACACTTCCCAGTTTGTTGTTTTCCTAGTCTTAACAGAGCCGATTTTCCAGAACAGGCTGACTGTGTTCCCTCTTTGTCTCCCACGTAGGCCCAGAACGCCGGAGTGTCGAGATAGATAAAAAGAACAAAGTGATCACAGCTTACCACGAGTCAGGCCATGCCATCATTGCATACTACACCAAAGATGCCATGCCCATCAACAAGGCAACCATTATGCCAAGAGGGCCCACTCTGGGTCATGTGAGTTACCCTTGCTGCTATCTTTATGTTGCACGTCATGCATGTTATATATATATTTTGCATAACAGCAATGCGATGATATGAGGTTGGATAAATGTACTGTACTGTAAAAGTACTGTATAAATGTACATTACATACGCTACATAGACAAAAGTATTGGGACACCTGCTCATTCATTGTTTTGTCCAAAATCAAAGGCATTAAAAAAGAGTTTATTTTGCTTTTGTTGGATTAACTGTCTCTACTGTCCAGGGAAGAAGCCATTCTTCTAGATTCTACTAGAGCATGGCTGTTAGGATTTGATTGCATTCAGCAACAAGAGCGTTAGTAAGGTCCGAATCCAGCGACCCGACCTCATCCAAATGTATTACAATGGAGCACCATCCTTCATTCCAGAGGACACCGTTCTCCACTGCTCCACAGCTCAATGCTAGGGGGGTGGGGGTATACCCCTCTAGCCCACACCTGGCATTAGGCAGCATGATGCCAATAGGATCATGTTTGTTTATCTGCTCCAGAGAGTCCTATTCTGTTGGCATCACTTCTCTACAGGGACTAGTCAAGCTGTGTGTGTGCATTTGCACATCCGTGTACAGCAATTGGTGCAATGTAAAGCAGCTGAATGCGTTTATTCAAAGGGTGTCCACAAACATTTAGACACAGGATATAGTGACATGTCTCCTTTATATGGATTCCTACTTGCTTTCATTCATTGATACTGATGAGTTTATGTCCAAAAAAAAAAAAAATGCAGACCCTGTAGTTTGTGCTTGTTGTCGTATCTTCCAGGTGTCTATGCTGCCAGAGAATGACCGCTGGAGTGAGACCAAAACTCAGCTGCTGGCACAGATGGACGTGAGCATGGGTGGGCGAGTGGCGGAGGAGCTTATCTTTGGAAATGAGAACATTACCACAGGTGCGTTTTTTTTTTTTTTTTTTTTGGGTACTGTCTAAACAGGTCCTTGCCATTTTTTAAAGATGCTGGAAAACCCCTAGCCTTGACCACAACAATTCCGTCAAGTAAGAATACTGTGGAGATACTGTTGAAAGTATTCCTGCCGGGATAACATCAGTCCTACCAAGCTCCACTTGTGCCACACAATCTACAGAGCAACACTCCCACATTCCAGGACTAAAATTGAGCAAGATTATAGAATACTGGGACATTTTGACCGCCCCGCAGAATTGCAGATAAAGACAGCAACACTTGCTGGCTGGAAACGGTCAGTTTAATTACAATACCAAAAATGTGTTGGTATTTAAGGCTATTTTAATGGATCGGGTATTGGCTATTTTATTTTTATCTACCCAATCACCCGATCCCCGGTCATGTGATCTCCCTGTATGGCTAGCAAAAAAAGACTAGCACATGTGACGCCAGCCACCACCTCTTTTTGTAGCATCGCAAGAAAGCCGGCGCACTCAACTCCAGTATAACAGCCAACAGAGGCCTGTACTGACCCACATCACACTAGGAGTCATATGAGGAGGAAGTGCCATCAACTCACCCTTGAGAGAGCAAGGCCAAATGTGCGCCTTATTTCACATGGGCACTCGGAGTCCTTGTTTTAACTACAGTGTTCAGAGCGCCATCTATCCTCAAGGCGGCATTAATGGACGTTATATCCAGCCATCAGCAGTAAAGATGTTCACAAATCCCTATTAGTATTTAATAAAATTGACTCCAGCCAACAAGTATTGCTGGTTTTCCATCTTTCGACCAGCAAACCGACCAGTGCTGGAAAATGCCAAATAGGCACACATTCTATTTGTAATGTGCACCATAGTCATTAAATGGACAGGAATAGGGGGACCTTGGATAACCAAGGGTTAGAAATATGTGATGTGTGCAAGTAATGTTTTTTCTATTTTCCAGTTAGAACATTTAAAATGGTGTTTTTAGGAGGTCTGTGAGTTTCCCATGAGAATTTATGGTGTTATTCAATCTGACAGGTGCGTCAAGTGATTTCGACAGCGCTACCAAAATAGCCCAAATGATGGTGACCAGGTTCGGCATGAGTGAAAAGGTTTGTGTTGACTGAGCCTTCGAAAAGCAATGCTGTTGTTTTAGGGGGACGGGTTTCACAAATGTGGCTCTGAAAGTTTTATATATGGGACAGATATTGTGGTCATTCGTCATATGTTCATATCTTCATTTTTGTGTGCGTGTTTCTTTTATTTCGTCCAGTTGGGTGTCATGACATACACGGACCTCAGCAAGCAGAGCCCAGAGACACAAGCAGCCATTGAACAAGAAGTCAGGAAACTTTTGAGAGTAAGCATAGTTCTCAAAAGCCAGACGTTAAGCATTAAAACCATTCATCCACATCCACTGTATCCATCTTTCTGTCTGTCTGTATACTCAGTGCTTTGCAGAGGTTTTAGACCCAAAGTCACACTATTATAACCTGTACGTTTTACTGTAGAAACTCCAGATCTCATTAGAACAGATGCAGGTAAACGTAAATCTTGTGAGCTAGTCTGAAGAACAGAGGTCGGTTCCTCCAGGTTTCTCCTGGACGCCCCCAGTCCAGTGTTGTGGTGTGTTCAGCTCAATCAGCAGCAGCAGCAGCTCACCTGACTACATCATTAAGCCCTGATTTACCAAACCAGGTGTTGAGCGAGAACTTTAGTTGTCTAGTAAATAATACTAGACTAATGAACACAGGGATGGGGAACCACCATCACTTTCTGTAGGAGTGTTATTAGTGTTTATTTTAAAATTAGTGTTTTACTGAGCAGATAAACACTTACTGCCCAGGTTACTCTATTCGTGTGCGTGCGTGTGCGTGCGTGTGCGTGCGTGTGTGTATATATATACACACGCACACACACACACACACGTATACATACATACATACACATATATATGTGTGTGTATGTGTGTGTATGTGTGTGTGTGTGTGTGTGTGTGTGTGTGTGTATATATATATATATATATGTGTGTGTGTGTGTATAAAATAAATGAGTGTGTACATATTTCAAGTTTTTTCCAAGTTTTTTCTCTCTGCTTTTAATTTATTTTGTTTTATGAAGTGTTTATTCTTAGACAAACGGTTGCAACTGTAACAACTGCAATTATCCTCCTGGGATCCTCCTGGGATCAATATCCTGGGATCCTCCTGGGATCAAAAGTATCTCTGATTCTGATAAGATGCTTTCCATTTTGATTTCCACAGAAGTCTAAAACATTTGCACAGTACTATATACTTTTGATATGTATGTATTTATTTAATGTTATTGATTTAGCTTTGGAAGACTTGAAAACTGAAACTGATCATATCTTTTGCTTATTTTCCCCACAGGATTCCTACGAGCGAGCTAAAACGCTCCTAAAGTCCCACTCCAAGGAGCACAAAAATCTGGCCGAGGCTTTGCTTAGGTACGAGACACTGGATGCCAAAGAGATCCAGATGGTCCTGGAGGGGAAGACGTTAGGCAGCAGATGAGGGACTTGTGCAGTGGGCAGAATCATGAATGTATATATGCAATAGACTATCTTGGTAAGCTTAAACTCCAGAAGGTATCTACACCAACCTCATTGTATATTTTCTGAGCCAGCACTTTCTAAGTGAATGAGGAGCATTGAACATGTCTGTTTTTAAACACACTCTTCAGGTCATATCTTCCCTCAAATGGATACATTTGTGCTGTCGATTAGCTCTTATTTTCTTTACCACACCAACATTTTCAACAGCTGTCTGAGTTTCGCTGAGGAGGGCTTTCATAGTGGCCTTCAGTAACTTCTGTAAGTGAATATACAGAATATTACTGAGCGAGTAAGGAATGTCTCAAGGCACTTTGGCAAGTGGGATTGCTTACAGTGTGTATGTTTAGGATGCGTACTTCTTTAGTTCAGCTGCTTGTGAATAATGCAGCTACAGCAGTCTTTGAGCCACTTCATAGATCTTCAGTCTGGACACCAGTCTGGGCCACTTCCACACAATTCCATGGGCATCTCCATAGGCTGTCTGTCTTTACAGTACAGTGACTTTACCACAAGTAGGGTTTCATTAAGTAAACTTTCCCCAATAGTTGGTTTACTTGTTCCTTTGTTTTGATGATGGCGTCAATCCTGTCAGGTAGACTACCCTTCAGCCCTAGAAATAAAGCTACGAAGGGATGGGTTTATTGGTACTACCAAATTGGGAGGAAAAGGGGAAAATTGGTTCTTTGAGATTTTCTGCCCTTTCCTGCCCTGGACTGTGTAATCCTTGGTAGGTGTGGGTCTGCCTTCCCTTAACTTCCAGCATGAACAAGATCTCGGCCGGAAAACTGGATTCAAGATCCAAATTTTGAAGAACCAATTTTGCCATAAAGAATTTGTCCATGTTTGCACAAAATATGTAAGTGTGAAGAACCATTTAAAGGAACCTAAGGAACCCTGGCTTGCTGTGAAGGGTCTTCACGCTCACACACGTCGATTACAAACATGATTCTTTACAGAACCGAAAGTGCTTCTCTTACAGGACACTTAAAAATAAAGGTGCTTCAACTGGTTCTTTGAGCAATGCCATAGAAGAACCACGTTTGCTTCCATGAAGAACCTTCACTTGATGTAAATCTTCTCCACACTCACAAATCTCTATTACAAACATGGTTCTCTCTAGGGCATCCCTCAAAGAATCATTAGAGGCACCTTTATTTTTAAGACTGTTTCATGAACTGTTTTTTCCAAACATGTCCAATGGGGACTCGGCATTGACACTCCCACATTCCTGAATAAGAACTGTAGAACGTGCTGTGGTCCAAATCTCAACAGACCTGAGGGATCACTGGAAAGCAGCAGACTTTGGGGCTCAGTCCCATGTGAAGCCATTTGTGACAGGGGCTCCCACCTTCTCAGCACTGGTAGCATCATGTATGGGTGGGAATTGGAAATTATTTAAATTGGGGATAAATTAGTGGGGAGGGGTCACCAGACCTCAATCCCAGTTCTCAACTGGGACAGCAGGCGAAAAGCTGATAGGTGCGCGCATGAACTGTAGCTGAAATGTGCACCCGGCCCCAACCCCTGCCGACAGGACTGATACTGTTATTAAGGCAAGAGGACATGCACATACTTAGAAAAGACCAGCGAGCTTCCATTATACCCAGTCTTGAGCAAACACGTCGGTCAGTAGAGAATTCAACGCCTATACGAAGTATATTGGTAGTCACTGTAACCCAAAAGGCTTCAATGGAAGTCAATGTTCAAACAAAATAAGTGTGATTCCAGGTAATTTCAGAGCATTTCTATTGGTCCATTCTTTAGAACATTTGGATACACTGAAATAACAACTGCTAGATTAACATTGTCAAAAAGTGAATACAGACAAAAATGGAGATCCAGGAGTTTTACACGTCGGTGAGGATATTCTGCATTATGTAGTAAATCTGAGCATGTATTTAAAATCCATACGCAATCCTTAATCTTCACTAAAGGTGTGGCTGAGGTTTCAGGCTGTCTCTCCGTTGCTGCGGTAGTAAAATACATGTTATTTTCGAAGCTCGGTACAAGTTTGCTTTGAGCCATCTTTATCTTTTACTGTTATTTATGTAGGTCTACCTTTTGAGTTGACTCCGCCTTCATACATATATACGTATGTCTTAAGTTTAGACGTGTGTGTGTATATATATGAACAAATACTGCGTGGGAACATTTTATCTTTGTATATAGGTGATGTATAGAGGACTGTAAGCCAGAGGTTTGATTGAGTTTTGAGTTGGATGCTGAAAATTAATAAAAGTATATTACAGCTATGCTGTGGAGGTGTTCATTGACCACTAATCCTATGTGGAGAAAAATAAAACAACCTCTGCCTGTTTCCAGGCTATAGATGAATGTGATTGGTGGATGTTGTGATTACTTTGTGGAAAGAAAAGAAAGAAAATCGAACGTTCCTCCCATCCCATCTTCACGCTTGAATTCCAGCTATGGTGGAAATGCTCCGTTCTACCAGCGGGAGAACCGCACTCCTTTCTTTGGTTCTAAACCAGCTCTAAATGGCTCCTCCAGAACCGAGAAGGAGCCCACTGCCGATGCTAAAGTAATCAGAGTGCTGAGTTGTAAAGGAACTGGGAGCTGAATGGTCCGGTAGGTCAGTCAGACTGGACTGTAAGATATTAAACACTATAGAGTTTAAAACAGTCGCTTAAAAAGTTGCTCCAAACAAAGTAAATCAGATTAGAATTTAGTCTGATTTTAGAAACTGGTACTAAAAATAGTGACTTTAGTGTTTAGTCACTGTTGTTTACTATTGCTGTATTATTTATAAAAACACAGAGATCGTCATTAAGAGACTTGGATCGGATCTTCGGGACATCCCTACTGTTGTCTATCAAAACAAACAGCTCCGCCATCTTGCAGCCTGAATTTGTTAGTGGAAGGCCAGGGACTGACCAGGGATCAGGAAAGGAGATGAGGCCGCAGTTATGACAAAGAGGAACCCAAAGCTGGACAGGACTGCTAGACCAGCTGCTGTTGGGGACAGTGGTGCTGCTCAATGGTTAGAGCTGTGGAGCAGTGGAGGAACTCCACAGTGCTCTCTGGAATGATGGATGGTGCTCCATCCAATACTTTTGGGATGAGTTAGGAGTTGGGGGTGAGGTGGGGTAGTGCTCATCCAACATGGGTAGTGGTGGCTCAGCGGTTAGAGCTCCGGGCTATTGATGACAGGGTTGTGGGTTCGATACCCGGGCTCAGCAAGACTGCCACTGTTGGGCCTTTGAGCAAGGCCCTTCACCCTCTCTGCTCCCCGGGCGCTGCAGCAATGGCTGCCCACTGCTACGGGCTGTAGTGTGTGTTTACTGCACTGCTTAAATTCAATCTGTGTCACAAATGGTAAATATGGTGGTCTTGTCATTTTGAGATGACACCAAGGCAGGCCACCCTCACTTTATTCCTCATGTCAAACCTGACAGTGGGTGATCAGATGAGTGACAGACTTGGTGCTTTTCTCAAACTCCTGCTGCCTTGATATGGATGTAAGAGAGGATACCTGACAGAAACGTTGTGAACATTAGCCTAGTTAGCCATGCATTGTAAAGTAGCTGGATGTGTCAACACTAAACTAATACTGTAAGAGGCACTGACTATACCATGTATGTACAGTATCACTGTTTAAAACAGAAGCCCCTCTGTCCAAGAAACAGCCCCATTAAGCCTGGCTGAAGTTTGCAGCTGACCCAGGAAGAAAAAGCCTCTGGAGGGAAGGTCGGATGGCTGATGTTTAATGGAGTAAAGGTTGGAGCCTCCAAACCCAAGAACTGTGATGTTCAATTAACTCAATTAAACTAAACATAAGAGCCAACACCCACCCATACCCACCCACCCACCCACACACATCTGCGATTGTTACATACAGTCTTTTTGGGAGAAAATAAAAGATGTATTAAAGATATTCTGGGATACTCAATTCCCAAACAATACAAAGTTAAGCATCTTTAGGATATAAATAATAACATTTTAGACAGTGATCAATATTTAACAAAGATCCTGTTGATGGCAAGTAAAAAAGGCTATAACGTGGTGCAAGATGGACCCTCCTACTATTGAACAATGGGTAGGACATGTTAGACAAATCTATATATTACAAAAACAAGACTTACCAACGTCAACAAAGCATTTGTAATATTACTAATTGGAGAAAATTGTAAATGACAGTAAATGACACCACAGAAACAAATCAGAAAGAATAGAGCAGCCCAACATGTTTCCATATGTATTAATTCCTTATTTATTTAACTGTATTTTTCTGCTGTGTTAGAAATGATACTTTGGTTCATCTAGTGCAATCTGGATTAGAGTGAGGCTCAAAACACTATGATACCTTATAATTGAGCTCCTATTGCTGCGATACCTGACCATTAAAGTCATCCTGGACCTGGCCTATTCCTGTTGTCCAAGACCTTCTCCCTGATTGTGGCTTAATGGAAGTAACTGGAGAAATGACGCCACATGTCTCCCCAGCCTCTTGCAGAAGTGTATGGCTTTAAACAGGAGGCTCACTCACCGTGGCTCACTCACCGTGGCTCACTTACACTTACTTATAGCGACTTGGGTTAGTCTGATAGCCAGTAGTCCTTAATTTGTTAATTGGGGTTTGGGCTTTTTTAAGAAGTAAAAGAGAAATGAGTTTTTATATAATAAAATTCTAAAAAACAATTATGAAAATTCCTAATAATGAGGATAAATTATAAGATCAGATTTATCAAGCACCTATTTTAAAACCTGATGAAATCTAAACAGTGACTGCTCTCCTCATTTCTAACATCTCTGGTTGTATATACCAGATGATAAACTAGTAAATACAACTTCTAAATACAAACATCTGTCTATTAATCATGGAGACCCGTTGGCTATCCCAAAGCATCGACATCGAGATGTCCATAAACACTGCAGAATTTAAAAAGAAAGTAATATAATTAATATATTATTAAGTGTTGGAGTGTAATGACAAACAACAACAACAACAATAATAATAATAATAATAAATTTAAAAACATGGAAAATGTGTCGCAGCCGTTTTATTCATTTTAATATTTCATCAAACAAAGCTGAGTTACCTGAATCTGCAGACTAAGACTCGTGGAGAGCCGGCCGAGACATGAGAGCTGTGAAGGTTATTTCACCATAGTGATTTCTGAATGCTCTCAAAGTTCAGATATTAGCACTGTGTTGTTTAAATTAAATTAAAATAATTAAATAAAATGTAAAAAAATATATATATAATTATAAATATATATAATTATATATATATATATTATACATATAATATAAATATTATAATAATGTATTTGCATTATTTAAGCAGTTGTCATTAAATAAGTAAATAAATGCTTTAAATAGTAATATTTCTATTTGGAGTTTAGGGAAATGTTGACCATGGTTTATGAAATACAGCACAAATGTTAATAACCCTGAACACACTGCCTATAAACAGTAAAACCAGAGATACTGATCACATAAGGTGGTCTCTTCAGTTTTCGGAGCTGTAGTTCTGACTCCGAGTGGTGTTCATTTTATTGGAAAAACGAATTTCCCACCAAGAGACACCACATGAACACCCTCCGAAGTCAGGAGCTGAAATCGGACACGATGAAATTTCCTATGCAGCACCTCCTGTCTGAGTTGAGACAGCTCATCACTGGCAGGATATAAAAATTATTCTAAATGAATTTTAATTAATTAACATTTTTAAACATCTAAAGTCAATGCATGTTACTGTGCGTAAAATACGTTTGTCAAATAAATATATAAATATGAAAATATTAAAAATACATTAAAAAAGAAAAGCTTGACGGCCTCCACATCAACACGACCAGAGCACCTAGACCTCCATAGACCTCCACCTCCCACCTGCCTGTTTACAATGGTACAATCATACAATATTTCCCAGTTTATTCCCTTCCCTGCCTTCCTCCCTCCCTCCCTCCCTCCCTGCCTCCCTTCCTCCCTCCCTCCCTTCGACCCTCCCTTCTTCCCTCCCTTCCTCCCTGCCTCCCTCCCTCCCTTCCTCCCTCCCTCCTTTCCTCCCTCCCTACTCCCTTCCTCCCTCCCTCCCTCCCTCCCTTCCTCCCTCCCTTCGACCCTCCCTTCTTCCCTCCCTTCCTCCCTTCCTCCCTCCCTCCTCCCTCCTCCCTCCCTTCCTCCCTCCCTTCCTCTCTCCCTTCCTCCCTCCCTTCCACCCTCCCTTCCTCCCTCCCTTCGACCCTCCCTTCTTCCCTCCCTTCCTCCCTTCCTCCCTCCTCCCTCCTCCCTCCCTCCCTCCCTCCTTTCCTCCCTCCCTACTCCCTTCCTCCCTCCCTCCTTTCCTCCCTCCCTACTCCCTTCCTCCCTCCCTCCCTCCCTCCTTTCCTCCCTCCCTACTCCCTTCCTCCCTCCCTCCCTCCCTCCTTTCCTCCCTCCCTACTCCCTTCCTCCCTCCCTCCTTTCCTCCCTCCCTACTCCCTTCCTCCCTCCCTACTCCCTCCCTCCCTCCCTCCCTCCCTCCCTCCTTTCCTCCCTCCCTACTCCCTTCCTCCTTTCCTCCCTCCCTACTCCCTTCCTCCCTCCCTCCCTCCCTCCTTTCCTCCCTCCCTACTCCCTCCCTCCTTTCCTCCCTCCCTACTCCCTTCCTCCCTCCCTCCCTCCCTCCTTTCCTCCCTCCCTACTCCCTTCCTCCCTCCCTCCTTTCCTCCCTCCCTACTCCCTTCCTCCCTCCCTACTCCCTCCCTCCCTACTCCCTTCCTCCTTTCCTCCCTCCCTACTCCCTTCCTCCCTCCCTCCCTCCCTCCCTCCTTTCCTCCCTCCCTACTCCCTTCCTCCTTTCCTCCCTCCCTACTCCCTCCCTCCTTTCCTCCCTCCCTACTCCCTCCCTCCCTCCCTTCCTCCCTCCCTCCCTCCCTCCTTCCCTCCCTCCCTGCCTCCCTTCCTCCCTCCCTCCCTTCGACCCTCCCTTCGACCCTCCCTTCTTCCCTCCCTTCCTCCCTCCCTCCCTCCCTCCCTGCCTCCCTCCCTCCCTTCCTCCCTCCCTCCTTTCCTCCCTCCCTACTCCCTTCCTCCCTCCCTCCCTCCCTCCCTTCCTCCCTCCCTTCGACCCTCCCTTCCTCCCTCCCTTCGACCCTCCCTTCTTCCCTCCCTTCCTCCCTTCCTCCCTCCCTCCTCCCTCCTCCCTCCCTTCCTCCCTCCCTTCCTCTCTCCCTTCCTCCCTCCCTTCCACCCTCCCTTCCTCCCTCCCTTCGACCCTCCCTTCTTCCCTCCCTTCCTCCCTTCCTCCCTCCCTCCCTCCCTCCTTTCCTCCCTCCCTACTCCCTTCCTCCCTCCCTCCTTTCCTCCCTCCCTACTCCCTTCCTCCCTCCCTCCCTCCCTCCTTTCCTCCCTCCCTACTCCCTTCCTCCCTCCCTCCCTCCCTCCTTTCCTCCCTCCCTACTCCCTTCCTCCCTCCCTCCTTTCCTCCCTCCCTACTCCCTTCCTCCCTCCCTACTCCCTCCCTCCCTCCCTCCCTCCCTCCTTTCCTCCCTCCCTACTCCCTTCCTCCTTTCCTCCCTCCCTACTCCCTTCCTCCCTCCCTCCCTCCCTCCTTTCCTCCCTCCCTACTCCCTCCCTCCTTTCCTCCCTCCCTACTCCCTTCCTCCCTCCCTCCCTCCCTCCTTTCCTCCCTCCCTACTCCCTTCCTCCCTCCCTCCTTTCCTCCCTCCCTACTCCCTTCCTCCCTCCCTACTCCCTCCCTCCCTACTCCCTTCCTCCTTTCCTCCCTCCCTACTCCCTTCCTCCCTCCCTCCCTCCCTCCCTCCCTTCCTCCCTCCCTACTCCCTCCCTCCCTCCCTCCCTCCCTCCTTTCCTCCCTCCCTACTCCCTTCCTCCTTTCCTCCCTCCCTACTCCCTTCCTCCCTCCCTCCCTCCCTCCTTTCCTCCCTCCCTACTCCCTCCCTCCTTTCCTCCCTCCCTACTCCCTTCCTCCCTCCCTCCCTCCCTCCTTTCCTCCCTCCCTACTCCCTTCCTCCCTCCCTCCTTTCCTCCCTCCCTACTCCCTTCCTCCCTCCCTACTCCCTCCCTCCCTACTCCCTTCCTCCTTTCCTCCCTCCCTACTCCCTTCCTCCCTCCCTCCCTCCCTCCCTCCTTTCCTCCCTCCCTACTCCCTCCCTCCTTTCCTCCCTCCCTACTCCCTCCCTCCCTCCCTTCCTCCCTCCCTTCCTCCCTCCCTCCCTCCTCCCTCCTCCCTCCCTCCTCCCTTCCTCCCTTACTCCCTCCCTCCTCCCTCCTCCCTCCTTCCTCCCTCCCTCCCTCCCTCCCTCCTCCCTCCTCCCTCCTTCCTCCCACGTCAGCTGCAGCCAGTCGGCACTGTAAACACGGAGGCCATGGACGACGACGTGTTAACCACTTTAAAAATACTAATTATTGGGGAAAGCGGCGTTGGAAAATCAAGGTAACTCGACTTAATTTGATATAATATATCTGTATTTGTATTTACCTGCCTTTAAAAGCCGCGTTTAGGTCGAGAAATGAAGTTAGAAGCTAGATAGCTGCCATAAGACGGCTAACACTAGGCTAGGCTAGGCTATGCTAAGCTAAGCTAAGCTACGCTCCGCTCGCATTCTTGAGGTCTGGGCAAGGAAAGCGTCTTTTCCCCTGACAAGCACGGAGTGCCAACATCTCTACCAAGCCCACACATGTCTAGACATCATCTACAGTTCTGAATAAGTGTCGGGGAAAGGGTCCCTTTGCCTAAATGTTGAGCCTCCCCCTCATCAGCTGATCTGCTAGCCTTGTAGCTATAGCTAGCTAACAGGCTTGCGAAATAAGGACGGCTGCGTGTGAGCGCGATAAGCAGCCTGTTAAAGTATTTTAAAGTATTAATAGTCAATTAATAGAGTATACATATTCATTTGGACCAAGTCTGAGCATTTGAGCATCATCTGTCGTCTATATTTAGCGTTAATTTCCACTAATAAAGCAAGAAATGCTTCATAAGGGTGGCTCAGCTTATCTGAGCTGAATGGCTCCACCATGGTCAAGTTGGCTGACATGTTATCAGACCTGTATGATCAAACTGTCAACTTTTATCTTATGTGTTATGAAATGTGCCCTGTAGCACTGCTATTTGGCATCAGAGACCTCTGAAGAAACTGAAACTCAACCCTGATGCAGGGCCTGATGTGAAGATCTGACCTCATCCAGTGTCAAATTCAGCACCTCATCCAGTGTCAATTTCCCCTCCAAATGTGGCACGATATCACAATATCAGATGATATTTTAGTAGTAAGGAGTAGTAAGTGGTTTAGTGTATTCTGCCTTTTTATTTTTATTCTCTTAAAATGACTAAAACCAAGCCTTACAAGGTGTCGAAACCTCTACCTGGGCCGAGATCACATTTCCAGAACTTGCGTGTACTACTGACTTCACCTGGATTCAGAACTGCTGATGAAGGACATAATAGACGGACATTCAGTGGCCTACTGCTGCTGTGAGATCTTGGAGATGACGGGTGAAGATCTCAGCAGTATTATATATATATATATATATATATATATACTGAAACTAAACCCTGATGCAGGGCCTGATGCGAAGATCTGATCTCATCCAGTGTCAAATTCAGCACTTTCCCCTCCAAATGTGGCACGATATCACAATATCAGATGATATTTTAGCAGTAAGGAGACGTCACTGCTTCTCTGTTCTGACTTAATGTCTTATAAGAGTGGTTTAGTGTATTCTGCCTCAGTGGTGTTCTCCTAAAATGACTAAAACCAAGCCTTACAAGGTGTCGCAACCTCTACCTGGGCCGAGATCACATTTCCAGAACTTGCGTGTACTACTGACTTCACCTGGATTCAGAACTGCTGATGAAGGACATAATAGACGGACATTCAGTGGCCTACTGATGACGGGTGAAGATCTTAGCAGTATTATACACCAATCAGTCAAACACTAAAACTCCTGACCACTAATTATCTGGTTCCACTAGTGACCGTTAAGGAGTGTATATATTAGGCAGTCAGTTCTCGAAGGTGATGTGTCTCGTCAGGTGTTCCTGGTATGCAGGGGTCAGTACCTACCAAATCGGCTCCAAGGGAAGACAGCTGGTGAGCAGGGTCATGGGCAACCAAGGCCCCAGTGATGCTCATGGCAGGTCCTAAAGGATTTGCTGCCAGCGTCTGCAGGACACCTTCAGAGGTCTTGTGGAGTCTATGCCTCGGCGGGTCAGGGCTGTTTCAGCAGGACTAGGGGGATCTGCACAATATTAGGCAGGCGGTTATAATGTTGTGGCTGATTGGTGTGTAGGTGCTTTCCTTTTAACAGAAAATGTGCCCTCATGTCATATATCACAGTATACTTGTACACAATCTAGTATGAGTATAAAAATGGTAGCTTGCTTTTGTGTCGTCCACTAATGTGTTAAAAAAACTCTCTCTTCTCTAGTTTGCTCCTGAGGTTCACAGATGACACGTTCGACCCCGAGTTAGCCGCAACCATCGGTGAGTCAAACTCTTATCTCATTCCGGTGAGCTGTTTCTAACGGCATGTCTGCATTTTAGACACATTACATCAGCACATCAGAATTTAATCATGCAACACGTGTTGCAGTTGAGCTTTCAAATGAGCTTTAGTAAGATTTAGTGAATACTTACGTTGACCAATACTAAAATGATGTGAAAGACCTATTTAATTGGACGTTTCACAGTTTTTTCCCCCCATTAAATGTATTTATTTGCTGATATACAGACCTGTGCAGAGGTTTTTTATGCTCCTAATCACATTATTTAAAGCTAGTTTTTACTGTAGAAGCTCCAGATCTCACCAGAACAGATAAAGCAGGTGAACATAAATCCAGTAAAAAGGAGAAACAAGAGCTTCTCATTCTGAAGAAAGTAGTGAGATCTTGTCGGTGAGCTAGTCTGAAGAACAGAGCTTGGTTCCTCCAGGTTTCTCCTGGACGCCCCCCAGTCCAGCCAGCACAGCGTGGAGGATGTGTTCAACTCCAGCAGCAGCAGTTCACCTGATTTACCATCATTAAGCCCTGATTTACCACCAAACTCTAAATAACACTAGACTCCATGAGAGAGGAGAACTTTGGAGATGTTCTAATGATGAACACAGTGATGGAGAACCACCACCACTTTCTGTAGGAGTGTTATTATTAGTGTTTATTCATACTGAGCAAATAAACACTTACTGCCCAGATAAGCAGCTTTTACTTTTACACAGTACTGTATCTGAAAGCAAGATGGTGAAATCTTCTTAAACAGTGTGATTTGTAGCTTAGCCAAGATGAAACTGTTATGAATAAAAAACAATGAATGATGAATTAATGTCTATTCAATTGCAGGTGTGGATTTTAAAGTGAAAACCATAGCAATAGATGGCAACAGAGCAAAGTTGGCGATATGGGTAAGTACTTAGTGACTTACTTTCACATGTAAATAACATCATTTTTCACGGTGTGTCTTTATTAATCTCTTAAAAATGGCAATGTTCATCAGTTCTTAGCCCTAAAATGTAGCATACAGTTCATAAAATAGAGTTCCTGTTTAAACATTTATGTTTTAATATGCACACAAATGTCTGTATACATTATTAATAATAAATAAAACAACTTATTGATTATCGGATCATATTTTGGTGCCGCTTTGTAAATGCATTAAGCCATGAAAAGCCCTATGCCACCTCAAGAAGGAGAATAAAGACAAATTAGTGTGATAAAGTCACTCTTACAGTCTGCTGTGGCTTATTGCTCCTTTATTTTGTAACTATTATAAAACTGAGATGCAAGTTATGACATTTTGAGTGTGTGGAAGTGAAGACGCACAGAGTTGAAGGGGTTAAACTATAAGGGTTTATCTTAATAACTGTTCAGTACGTTTGTCTAAGAGGTTAATCACTCCCAATAGTTGTTGTATTTTTATATTATCTGTGTTTAAAAAAATACGCCAAACACCTTGTCCACAAGAGGCCACTGCTGCACCACTGTAGTGATGTTGATGTAAAGCAAGCAAGGAAGGCTAAGCTCACATCCTGGCTGGAGTCCATCCAGAAATGCTGTCTTAATCCATGCATCAACTGTGCAACTGTGTGAAACAGCTAATTTAGACAGCACTGTCTGCTCTTTCTAGGACACAGCCGGACAGGAAAGGTTCAGAACTCTGACGCCCAGCTACTACAGAGGAGCACAGGGAGTAATATTAGGTGAGTGGAAGTCTGAACCTGTCAAAGAAAAGTTAGAAGGATAAATGTTTAGGCTTGATTATGAACTCTAGGATCTAGGATTTCCGTATCAGTTCATTGTTGTCTTTAGGGGTCTAAATCTTTGCCCTCGCGACATTTAGATTTTCTGACCATTCTTTAGGAAACCATTTAGTGCACCCTGACATCTCCACTCCAGTTTGATTCTGGTCAGATGACGACCTGTTGCAAATCATATATCCTATATAAACAAATTTGACTGGAGGAGCTGTTTTTAATATAGATGAATGTAGATGAATGTCGTGTGTATTTGGTGTTTGTGTACACACTATATGGACAAAAGTATTCTTCTAAAATCAAGGCAATTAAAAAGAACCTATACTGCTTTTGTTGGAGTAACTGTCTTTACTGCCAAGGAAGAAGGTTTTCTACTAGAGCATAGCTGTGAGGATTTGATTGCATTCATCAACTCAGAGTGTTTGTGAGGTCAGGATGTTGGATGATGATCACCACCCCACCTCATCATCCCCAAATGCCCAGCAATATTTCCAGAAGTATTGGATGGAGCACCATCCATCATTCCAGAGAACACAGTTCTTTATCTTTATACCCCTCTAGGCCATATATATATAATGTATGTGTGTATATATGTATATTTATATATTTTATTGCAGTGTCTGTGACATTTTGCTGAGAAATGTCACACGTACTTCCACATACTTCATTATCTTAAAAGGTAAGGTAAAGGTGCACATATTTGTCACTGTACAGTGAAATGTGTCCTCCGCATTTGACCCATCTGTGGTAGTGAACACACACACACACACACACACACACACACACACACTAGTGAACTAGGGGGCAGTGAGTACACACACACCCAGAGCGGTGGGGCCAACTCCAGCACCCGGGGAGCAGAGAAGATATACATAAGGGCCCAACAGTGGCAGCTTGCCGAGCACGGGAATCGAACCCACAACCCTGTTATCAATAGCCTGGTGCTCTAACCGCTGAGCCACCACTGCCTCCATCTTTAGATGGCTCCATCACAATAACCTAATTCAGATTACACCCTTTATTGAACACGCTGTTACAGGTTGTGGTAAATGTGTATTGTCAGAGTCCTCAAATGCAAGTCTGTTTACTCTGCAGCCATCTTTGCATCTGGCAGTTATATCGACTCGTACAAGATCAAGCTTCTATCTCAATGAATGGGCAGAGACTAAAATACTGGAAAATGACGATCAAGTTACTGCTTCAGAACCAGATTTTAAATCACTGATACTTAATAATGCGCAAAAAAAAAAACGTATTTTTTGGACTGGGGGGGTTGAGATTCCTCTGCTCACTGCATAGCCAGCAAGCTGATTGGCTCGTTTTGTTGAAGGACGGGACTTTATCTGTAAACAGACATTTTGTTGAGTGTTATGGGGTCCAGTCCCCTCATTCATAACGCTTCTGGTATCACTCATTAGTACAGTAAGTGTTGTCTTCTCTTCTTTAGTCTATGATGTGACGAAGCGGGACTCCTTCACAAAGCTCGAGAACTGGCTCAACGAGCTGGAGACGTACTGCACACGCAACGACCTCGTCAAAATGCTGGTTGGAAACAAAATAGACAAGGTTTGTGTGTAGGCAGTGTGAACAGTGGCATCTGACATATCATGACCTCCTGTTCAGGAAAACGCTCAACATTTTAAAACTAAAAATGTGCTCTGTAAGATGTTCAGAGCTTCTTTTGGCTCTGCTGTCTGATCCCCCGAGTCGAAATGTGAAAAACAGAATGTTCTTGTTTCAGGACAACCGTGAGGTAGACAGGAACGAAGGCCTGAAATTTGCACGCAAGCACTCTATGTTGTTCATTGGTAAGTGGACTTTTTGGCATTGATGAGGCATATTGATCATATTTATGTTGAAATTCACAAATTGGCTTAAAAATGGGATTATTTTTTGTTGAAGATGTTGAAGATTTTTCATTTTTCATGTTCCTCTTGGCCATCAGAGCTGTGAATCAGGACTGTGTGTTCTTAAGAGCAGCCAGCTAAATCTTTCTGACTGTTTAGAATTTCCTTAACAAGTGTTTTTCTTTCTAAGAGAGGTCAAACTTCACGTTGTATGTAGTGCTTCATAACGCTTAGCCAAAGGCACGCAGTGAATAGACCAGAAAAGGCAATCGTACGTTTAAAAGTCTTTAATATTACATCAGATTCAGACTACAGAAATGAAAATCGGTTTATCATGGCTCATATCATGGTTATCAGACCTGCCTGTTGCGAAAGCTGCTGAACTTGAAGCTCTGTAATCTGACCTCTGCTGCTAATTTCTGTCGTCATCACCAACATGGCCATGTGCTTTACCCTTTGGAATGATGTCATCAGTATTGAGTCACCAGAGCCTCATATCCTTTGTACCGATGACATATTTCATGTTAATCTTGAATACATGGTAAAATACCATCTTAACAGCTAAATCTCAAATAATATAAAGTATATATTTATATATATAATTAATAAGTTAATTTATGGATATTTATCAGGTATATACCTTTATGTCAAGTGGGTTTTATTGTCATTTCAACTACACACAGAGTACACAGTTTTGTCAAATAGCCAGACTTGCTTGGTGCATAAAATTGACAAAAAGACATAAATCAGGGTCTTTTTCTATTTGAATGATATATTTTAGTGAATCAACATCTTATTTAATTAAAATACATAAATGAACTTCTTTTGACGTTTACATATTTAATTTAACATAAGACATATTCTGCACCGTGGGCTTCCCTGACATCTCCACTAGACGTTTTCTTTCGTCATCAAACCATTAGGGAAGTGATCCAGTTGCTCTGCCATCTAGAGCTGTTTGAGAACTTTCCACTAGAAACGCTGGAGCCTTTTGTGGACGTCTTTCTCTGAAAGACTCGAAAAATGGCAGCATCCCTTTTAAAAACACTCTGGTCTCTTCTTCAGCCCAGCACCATCTCCCCACTTCTGGTTGTTTGTTTTGCTGCATCCCAAACCACACACTTCTACACTTCACTCAGTACCCTATTGAATGCACTTTCAATAGGACTTTCAAAGGAGCCCAAGAATGGAAAACTGTATTTTCGCTTGACATAGTCAAATATCGAGACCCTGGCACTGACAAGACCCCCAAACCTCTTGTTATAGTTACACCTTTAAAATGTATGTAGTCCCAGCCCGCTAGAAAAAGCCTTTTGAGGCTAATGCAACAGCTACTTTGGGAGAATATGGAAGCGAGGCTAACTATGGAACGCTAGGCCAACTAGGAAATTGTTTAACTTAGGATGAAATCGTCAGTTTATTTCTCAGACTGTTTCTCAGACTTTCCGTCATTCTCTGCAGAGGCCAGCGCTAAAACGCGGGATGGAGTTCAGTGTGCCTTCGAGGAGCTGGTGGAGAAGATCCTGCAGACGCCCGGGCTTTGGGAGAGCAGCATGCAAAGCCACGGTGTGCAGCTCAACGAGCCGCAGCAGCAGGGCCATGGAGCCTGCGGAGGCTACTGCTCCCTGGTCTAACTACCAACAGCACCACGGGCAATGACGGACTGGGTTGCGAAAGACGAAACACGGCGGTTTCCAGCTTCTGAACGAGCGCTCCTTCTGAGAGGGCAGGCCCGCTCCCTCCAGGCTGCTCAGGCAAAGGGAGTTCTGACATTTGCACACTTACACTCTTTACTTCACTCAGTGTTTGTCCTCACACACTTCAAGTTCTTATATATGACACTCATCGAATTTATCATACGGCTAGTGTATCGCGTGAATTGCTGTCAATGTCCTGGCTAAGGTCACATTCTAAATATCTTCCCCTGAGTCTCTTATGCCCCAGCAAGAGGAGCGAGTTGAGTTGCTTCTCTCTCTCTTTTGGAGCGCTACCTTTTAAAATGATGAGTAGGGGCCAGTAGAGCGGAAATAGTTGGGAATAGTTTTGGGAATGGACGTCTTTTTGGTCTGGTGAACTCACTCCAGAGGCAAACAGCCATAAAATGTCCTGTACGGTCTGTACCTTCTGAAGTTTTCATGACGTTATACTATGTGCTTACGCCCTTTGCTGTGTAATGTATTCTCTATTTCCTTACGTCTTCATTTTTATTATTACTCCCCCCAACTCCAACCCCCCAAATGTTAATTGCTTTTAGCTTGGCGACAAGCTGTCCCGTTTGCTGTTTTTATAATACGTGGCCTCGTAAACGCTGCTTCGCATGGTCCTTCCGTCAATGCGGAGAAATATTCCAACAGAAAAAGAAAGCTAAATCATAAGGAATGCTCTTTTGGGTCGTCTTTTTAATCAACTCTTGACTATTATAAGCTGGCCAGCTTGAAGTGAGCCAGATCTTTAATGTCTGTAGAACATGCTTAAGGTGCAATAACTCTTTATTAGTTATTTTATGGTTTTTGTTGTTTGTTTTTTTTGCTGCCTTGCTCTATGTATTCTTCATTACCTATTATCCTTGGACCAGGGGTATATAGAATTAATAGCATGTGCATAAAACAGTTATCCACAGTGGACTCCGGGTTTCATGCAGTCCTGCTTATATAAACAGCTTCTTGAGCTTCAAAAATATGTTACCGTTTTTGATTCATCGCAAATTAATATCAAAAATGTTTGGCTGCATCTGAATGGCTTTTTTCAGTCTATTTATGTTCATACACATCTTTTTAATCAAGACTTAACCATGCCTTAACATTGACTAGCTCACACGACTGTGCTGCTTGTTGAACATGACCGTTACTGTTGTGGGTATTGTTTCACACTAAATCTGTAGGACGGGGTTGTTATTATTATTATTATCATCAGACGATGAAGGTTTTATCTGTAGTTTATGAGCTTATCGTCACCGTTTTCAGTCAGTGTGTCTGAAAAGGAGCCAGTCTTTGGTATAAAAGCTGGTTGTGTTGTAATGGAGGCATTCGTTCTTTCCCAGGCTGATGTTTCTGTGGTCTTAAATTAATCCCTAAATCAGTGCAGTGATGAATCTATTTATCTCAGAAAGGAAACTATAAACAAACTGTGTCCTAGTGATCATATTTAAAAGGAGCTATATGTAAAAGTAATCATGTAATGAGGCTTCAGCTTGCAGAGTCTGCCTTTGCAGTTGTTATAGATGCAAGCAGTGTACAGTAGATGTCCTGCCCAGCTGACAGCAGCCAGATGTCTGTCCTGGAAGGTGTTTGTAGAAAGCCCCACATTTGTTATGACTAGGAATGTCCTAATCTGACCAAGTGGATCAAGATGTCAGGATAGGGGCAGATCCAGGTATGTTTTAAGCTCAATTCAGTTCTGATCCTTTGTTTTTACCGCTGTGTTCTAGCAGGAAGAGCTCTGGTGGTCTCTAGGCCCTGTTAACAGACGTTAACAGACGTCATTGCCAAACCAACACCAGTGAGGAGTATTTTCAAAAGGTACCAGAACAGTTGGAGTCTGCAGTATTTATCACAATACATGTAAACACAGACTTAAAACATCAGTAGCGACAGATTCTTATAAACTACTCTATTCAGATCCTCTCCTGTACTGAATACAGTGATTTATACTCTATAACATCTGCTGCTCTTCATCTAATGAACCCAGTCTAATCACACTGTTAGTAATGAAACCTGCAGCTGATCAGTGTTTATTAAGCACTAACAGTCTCCTCCATATTCATGGAAAAGCTAATTGTTATCAAGATAACTAAATTTATCACGATACGATAAAAGTATCGTCATATTGCCCAGCTCTAATTGGAACCGCTTTTCCTCCGTACTTCTGCCTGTTTTCTGCCGCTTTTCACCATACCACCAAACCTATGTGAGGAAATGCATCTCCGTCACAGGTTGAGTCTGGAATTATGGCCGGTTAGAAACAAATCATCGCAGAAACACTCTGTTTTTCCAGTGGGGGAAATGCTTCTCCTTGGTTTAAAACCAACACTAAACCAAGAGGGCAAGGCTAGTACTAATGCATACACACTCTAGAAACTGAAGTGATGCTGGTCAGTTAATGATCTTCACGTGATCTGTTGCACAGACTGATGAAGAGACTTTAGGATTATGCATCTGCTCATTACACGCTCTTACATATAGCTCCATTAGTGGGTGTAGTTGTGAATTGGTGATGATTCTGAAAGCCACGCTGGCTCTGAGAAGGCGAACCAAAAGTCTGTATTCCGTTCTGTAATGGGTTGGGGTTAAAGATGCATCTCCGAGAGCATCCGTACTGTTTTCTTTTGCAATAAAATCTCACTCATATTACTTAACTTGTTCTTCATTTTTAGCGCTTATATAGCTTTCTCATAAGTGTGCAGTACTTATGTGATGCAGATGCATATATTTATATTTTAGGGCTGGGCGATATGGTAAAAATACTATATCACAATATGTAAAGACATTTTTCATGATACGTGTAACTAAATACCCCAGTAGCACCAGATTCTTAAAAACTACTATTCAGACACTCTCCCAGACTGAATACAGTGATGTATACTCAACATCTGCTTAAACCAGTCTAATTACACTGTTGGTAGTGAAATTTGTAAAAATGCATTTGATCAGTTTTCTATGAGCACTAATAATATCCTCGACATGCTTAGAAAAGCATATTGTGTATCACCATAACAAAGCTTAGCACAATATGATAAAATATCGTCATATTGCCCAGCTCTAATGTATATAAATAAATTGTATAAATATTGTACAGCAAATGAGCTCCAGATGAGGTGTGATAATCGTTTGGTTTTGCGACCTCCCTCAAAGTAAAGCAGCTCATTCGTAGAAGGGCAGGAACTCGATCCCGCACCTCAGTGTCTTTTTACTGGGGCAATAAGCAGAGAATAGAGTCAAAACATGGCCAGCTTGTAGCAACAAATACCAGGATGAGTAGGACCATTCATGTGCCAGCGATTTCCTTGTTATTGCATTCACATGTGGTGTACCTTGGGTCACCTTCCTAAAACTCGACCTTTGGCGCGTCCATCACTCAAAAGATGAACTCCGGTTTCATAACGATGAACATGTCGGGAATGAAAACACCTAAATTTGTCCGTCATTGAGCACCAACAGAGTCGAGGTTGTTCTCCATGAGCTGTTTGTCTAACGTAATGCCGTATTTAGGTTGTTTCCTCAATGGTCCGATCCCTGGAATGGTGGTCAGTTTAAAAGAAAATTGTATAAGGTTACCAAAAACCTGACCGTCCCTCTATTATGACTGCTCTGGATGTTTTTTCTCAATATTAAGTGTAGACACACCTCTAGTTCTTCCAAGTACGACGAGATCGGTCAGAGGGTCTGAATTCTGAGGCTTTTTAAGTGCAGTATACAGTCAGATCTATGGAAATGCCATTGATGGTCTGCCTGTCCTCTCATACTTTATGGGCAAAAGTATTGAGACACCTGCTCATCCATCAAGGATATTACAAAAATAGTTTATCCTACTTTTTGCTGTGAGGTTTTGATTGCATTCAACGATAAGAGCGGTATATTGGTCAGGATATTGGATGATCACCACCCCACCTAATCCCAATTTATCCCAAAAATATTGGATGGAGCGCCATCCATCATTCCAGAGAATATGGTTCCACTGCTCCACAGCTCAATGCTGGGACCCCTATTCTTCTCTAGCCCACGCCTGGCATTAGGCAGCATGGTGCCAATAGGTTCATGTTTATCTGCTCCAGAGATTCAGGAGTATTGTTCTAGTGTCCGCAATGGGAGCATGTTAAAATAGCTGAATGCATTCTTTAGCAGGGGTGTCTGCAAACATTTGGACATTTACTGTGTGTGTGTATATATAAATATACTTTCTAAGAATGATAAAGGGCAACATTGCGTCCCTTAGCTTCATGTTTAACAGAATTCACATCACATCATACCTAGCATTACTCAAACACATCAACCAGTCATCAGAAATCCAGTGAATCCTGACTGCTAGCCTAGCTACTGACCTACAGACTTAATTGATACAACCAAGCTAGCATTAGTGCAACTCTTATCTCAGTCACCAAACAAAATTGGACATCAGAGAGGAGGTTTGATTTGGAAGCAGCTTTTTAGTAGCAGTAGCTAGCTATCTACCTTCCTTCTGCATTCGCCAGCTAACCCATATCCACCCCAGAGCAGCTGTAGATTTGCAAAGGTTCCTCCGACCTTCGAGATACATCATGAAAAAGGGGTTCTCCCAGCCATTACATGGGGAAATCTGATCTGAAGACTACGGAGACGCAGCTGTGAGAGGTGAGTAAGCATGTTTACAACAGATCTACAGATATTAGAAGCCAAATGTTACCATACACACAGGCAAAAGACCTCCACGCTCAGTGTTTAACTCTACACACGTGTGACAATGCCTGAAATGCTCTGTTTTACCAGCGGGAGAACCGGAGAACCACTCAGCTATGGAAACCCATATCACAGCACATTCACCCACTATAAACCAACTATTACAGTAGTCCAGAGTGTGTACCACCACCACTACACACTCTCACACCCACACACAGGAAGTGATCAGACTGCAGTGTTGTAAAGGAGCTGGGAGCTGATTGGTCAGGGAGGAGAGTCAGACTGGATTATCAGATATTAAACACTATAAAACATCATTTTAAGAAAAGTCTGGACTAAACTAAATCAGTCAGTCCAGAAAGTCTGATTATAGAAACTGATACTGAAAATAAAGGAGTTTACTGATCAGATTAATCAGCAGCTTGTCTGATCTAAACTGTGGAGCTGGATTATTTATAACAACACAGAGATCAGATCGGTATCGGACGATACTCAGCATTAAGAGCCTCAAATTTGATCTGGAGACAAAATAGCCTGATCAGGACGTCCCTAAATAGAACAGTATTTACGTTTGTTCATATGTGGAAATCTGAATTGCGGTGCTGTTCGTGTAGACGCTGTAGTTTAATGACTTTATAAGCTCACTTTATACGAAGTAACGAGGTATTTGAGATTCAGCCAGAAACATGCTTGTGTTGTGATGTCAGCGTCTTCATAAAGCTTCATTTTTCCTGAGTCTTCAAAGCTCTCCACCATGGAAAAGCTTCATTTTTGTGACCAATTTCTGTGGACAGGAGGCCAAAAACCTCGGATTTGAAAAAGACATGGATACATGTGGATGGGGCCTGTGTGTAACGGCTGCATAGGTACAGTAATTCACTCCTGAAGAGGTAGCAGACCAACCAGAAGCTTCTAAAAGTCATCAGATTTGAGTCAACTTGGTGGATGTAACCTTTTAACCCGCAGAAAATCTGATATAGTGAATAAAGCTGAACGTGAACAATGTAGACGTCAACGTTTGGTGACGGTTTTCACCTTTCTGGACTGTAGCCATGGCTGCATTTTTCCATTTTGGCCAGTGTGTCCCTTTTCAGGAACCATGGGGGTAACAAAAACAGCTAAAGGTCCATCCGCTGAAGTAAAAACAACACTAACGCTGTTCTGGTTGAACTGCTGTTCCGTCGTGTTGACACAGAGGGTGTAATTCCTCAGCAGACGAAATGTACAGCCCTCAGGTGATGGAAAACTGAAAACACACACTAGGAATCGTGCCTCTTCTCTGACCTCTGGACGAGGAACCTGCTGAAAACCAAACACAGTAGCAAAAGCACGGGTTATGTGATGGTCACCAGACTGTCCTGGACGTCCAATTCCGTGAAACCTGGTTATGTAAGGTTAACAGCTTCCAGACTGGCTTTTGTGGACGTATCTGATCACTCACGCACCATATCTAATATTGTTATCAAGGCGCATAACTGAAATGCACATACTCGTCTGTTAAGCCCAAATACATGCTAACATCAGAGCCTTGTTTGGACGGGACTAACTGTTTCAGCATGAGGAGAGCTATTTCTTTATCAGATTGGAAGCTCCTTCACAGAGGCCTTCCCTCCTAGAAATATGGCCCTGGCTTTAGTTTCCACCCTACTGTACAAGTTACTTAAATTCTGGGTGGAATAAGTCTTTTTTTCCATGCTGATGTGGTGTGAGCGTGTATCCTGGGGAGTCTTCAGTACGTTGCCCCTTTTATATGAGGTGGGTTGGATGGAAATGCTGGAAAAGTCGAGAAGAGCAAATAAACATAGATGCCTCAGATGGTTCTTTGAGGGATGCCATGGATAATACAAGGAGTACTTTGTTGTAGAACCCAGTTTTACTCCCCAATTTTAGATAGCCAATTACCCCAACCCACTCATTAGTGCTCTCCCCCAATCACATGTAACATCACCGGCCAGCCAAAACACTCGCCACAAAGCGGCAGGAACTAGCTCTGATGCATCAGCTAGCAGACGCTATCGCGCCTACTGTGCTCTCTCAGGCTCCGGCTGCTGATGGCACCTGTGATTCGAGTTAGCGAGCCTTTGGTCATGATGGCAGCACCTAGGCCCGCCAGGACCACTCGGAGCCCCTGTTTTCCTTAGACCTTTAAAAGGTTCTTTACACTCCTGCATGTCTGTTAGATAAACTGGCTCTTCTATGGCGTCCCCCAAGGAACCATTCAAAGAGTGTGGCTCTTTCCGAGATAACCGCGGCTATGTTCACGGGTAATGGAAGAGCTCAGCCATTCTCACATCCTCAATCTCTTACACCTACAGCATTGCCATGGTTGATTACTGTGGACGTTAATGTCCCTGTACTTAAAAAATCATTTACTTGAAGCATATTTACAATAATAGGTGCCTGGCAGGTGCTTCAACATCTGCCCACTATCTTCTGAATATTATAATAATAATAATTAACACAATAACAACTGTTATTAATGCAGAACCAGCAAACCAATGCTTTCCCCTGGATGGAAATGATCAAATAATCACGTAAAGATACGGTATGTAAGAATTCAATGGAAATTCATTAGGAACTGTATAACCATAATCAAAAACAAAACACCAGTCGTTTTCTTAGTCGTGGGACTAAACAATCCTGCCTCAATTAACTTAGAAAAATGGTAAACATTATATGAATATATTACATTTAGGACCACAGAGAAGATGGTCTTTGATAACAGGTGATGACTGCAGATGTCCGAGTCAAAAATAACAATAATAATAAAAAACATAATAACAATACTACTAAAGAAGGAAGTGGTCATGTCTTCAGGAGCTGAAATGCTGGAGTTCAGGGGCGTAAACAGTCCGAACAAAACAGAATTCCATCCATCAGAGCTGTGCTTGCTGGACAGTTATGCCATTAGTCTTACAGGAATGATTTACTACAAATCACTCGTATGCAATTGTTTCCTCAGCCCAAGTGGACAGCAAGCCAGTTTAGTCTAGGAGGACACCGGTGATACAGGCCGTAACACTGATTTACTGGGTAAAATAGATTTATAAAATAATTAAACTCTCTGAAATGCAGTTTTTACTAGTAGAAATTCCCATTTCCAAAATCAACGCTGACATTTTTACTATTGATTTTTGACATTTTAATTGGTCATATTGCCAGGGTGACATGTCCTTCATGTAATTCTGATTAGTCATGACTGATGTACATAAAATCTTACTCTCTCTTATCTATAATTACATTGTTACCAGTAAAATGTCCTATTAAAAACCTGTACAATTATTTACCTGTAGAAAATATCCCATAAATCTACACTGCAATTATAATTAGTGGAAATTCTACTTTGATATCATTATTATTATTATTATTATTACTAGTCAGAATCTGAGTTGATTTGCATTTTTACTTGTCAGAATTCATGAACTGTAACAGAATTCAGCTACACTGTATGTCCAAATATTTGTGGACACCCCTTCTAATGAACACATTCAGCTATTTAAGTTGCTGCTCATATAATAGGACTCACTAAAGCAGATAAACATGACCCTATTGGCACCATGCTGCCTAATGCCAGGCGTGGGCTAGTAAAGGGGTATAAAGCCCCCCCCCAGCACTGAGCTGTGGAGCAGTGGAGGATCTGTGTTCTCTGGAATGATGGATGGTGGTGCTCCATCCAGTACTTTTAGGATGAGATGGGGTGTAATCATCCAACATTCTGAGCTCACTAACGCTCTTGATTAAATCTTTAGTATTAGATAGTTTCTTTAACAAAAGCAGGTATTTTTTAATATATAATATATATATATATATATTTTTTTTTGTAATAATTACATTTGATTTTGGAAACAGTGAATGAGAGAGTGTCCCCATACTTTTGTCCACGTAGTGGACATGTGAACCTGGACTTTTTTACTAATCATAATTAAAGTGTAGATATGTGGAATTACAACTGCTGCTAGTGAACAATATTGTATAATATATTAAGTATTGTATTTAATTGGAATTTGTACTAATAAAAATGTAATCGTACATAAGAGATCGTTTTCATTGTCTAGTCAAAATTACAGAAAAAGAAATGGTCACCCCAGTAATATATATATATATATATATATATATATATATATATATAATATATGTATAATATCCTATGAATCTACACTGTAAATATTATTATTGGAAATTCTACTTTTAGAGATCATTAATACAATTATTACGAGTATGTGTGTGTGTATATATATATATATATATATACACATACATGCAGCTGGTCAGAACGACCTCATAGATCTGTAGATCTGATATTATTGCTGGTAAAATTTTCTTTGTTGATGTCTGAAATACAAAGTGAGTTACGAGGTTTGAGGCCTGTACAGCCTGTTGTCCGATTGGCTACATTTGAGGTGAGGAAAACAAATGAATCAAATTTTTCATCCCTTCATTCCTTTAAAGTCGATATAAAGGCACATTGGTAAAACAATGCATGTCACATCTTACAAAATACTGCAATGGATCATTTTGTGGTTTTCATGGCTATCAGAATTACCGCCCCCAGTCCAGTCCAGTCTTTAAGGAGTCTCTTTAGCGTCTCTTTTCTTGTCACTGGGGCTCAGTTATGGAGCTGCTAATGGTGGGGCGCTATGGGCACTTTAACAGTCTTTATTTCTGCTATATGGGAGGATTTCTGGATGATGCAGCTGGTCGTCCCTGTAGTCCCGACACCCTCGTCGCTCTGGGCCAGGTTGGTCAAGGCCATGGCTGCGTGGATCTCCTTCCAGTAGGTGGCGTCTTTCACATGACCCGCTCCTTTACGAGCGCCGCTGCTCCTGAAATGCAGACGAGACGATTTTAGAGATCGGAACCGGGAATCAGACAATCAGATGCACAGTTATTGTCCTTCTTAGTTAAAACACAGTCAAGATGTTCGTAGACGGTTTTCGTAAGTTGCTTCTTTAGTTTTAGCACTGGAGCTACTAAGCTAACGTAGCTAGCAATAATACTTTAAGTTCAAATATACTTCAAATGAATGCCTCGGGGGGTCAGACAGTCTGGTGCTAATGTGGAATCTGACGCTAGGTGACTTACTGTTATACTGTAATAGAAATAAATGCAATATGGACAGTATTGGCAGCCTCCTGGAGCAGAGAATGCGGTACAGTATACAGCATCGGATCTCTTCGAAGCCTAGCTCGACATAGGCTGTGACCAAAATGGGTCCCTACGCCCTCGAAAGCGCAGCACTAATTACTTTACTGAAGCTGCGTTCAGACAGCAGGTAAAGGCCCAAATCCGATCTTTTTTGTCAGGTGTGTTATCTGTGTGGCAGTGTGGATATCCTTCCAGTAGGTGGCATCTTTCACATGACCCGCTTCTTATACAGCATCAGATCAGTTCCAAGCTTAGCTTGACAAAGACTAGTGTCACGCTATATAGGAGGGGCAGTGGTGGCTCAGCAGTTAGAGCGCCGGGCTATTGATCACAGGGTTGTGGTCCAGGACTTTTGTGTCCTTGAGTTCCTGGCTTCTTGAGAAACGGCATCAGGTACAGAGACCAGGTACGACATCCAGGTACAGTCCAAACGCCCGGATGTGTTCTTGTCCTGCCCGCGTTATTATTATTGTGTGGACATGGCACAGCCAAATATCTTAGAATGCAATTCTGGGACCAATATCCCGCATAGCGTCCTCCCGTCTTCGGGACTTTGCACTCGTGAGTTGGTACTACCCAGTACACCAGCCCAAGCTTGGCCTGCCTTGCCCCCCTAGATGTTGGGGTGAGAAGGCGGGGCTTAAAAGGATGTAGCAAATGTTGGCGTGAGATTAGTTCAAAGTCCAGGACATTTTATGAAATTTTGAAGTCCAGACCAGACGATATATTTTTTTTTTACTTAGGGGACAAATTTGTCCAGGACAAACAGGAGGTATGGTCACCCTACATTAGCCTCGTTGCTCCACAGCAAGGTCAGAGGGGCTGAGGATCTACAATTACAGTAAAATTGTCTGTAATAATCTATGCTGTTAAATTTGGGGAGGATTTCCAGTATATAGAGAAGTGTTACCTGTCACAGGGATGTGAGCCGCAGTCCAAGGATTCTGGAAACAGTGAAAAAAAAGAAGCGTTAGTGTTGTTTGTTACAGCGTGAACCTCAGAGATCTCACAGCTGAGAAGTTCCCAGGTTCTGCAGGGAAAACCAGAGGAACAAGCAAAACGAACACAAACACAGGCTAGATAAATCACTCAGCTCACTAACCACACGGCCCACACGAACCTCAGAGCAATATCCCAGGCCTACTTCTGCCGTTCCCCTGACCTGCCTGTTTCTGCGTATCCTCGTTCTACCTTCCTGGAGGGATTGGGGATGAGCCGATCAGTTGAACGATCCAGGCTGGAAGGATCAGGAGGACTCCAGGCAGGTTGGGAAAGACTCTCTCAGTGCCTGTGCGTGCTAGCAGGCGAGTGTGCGTCCGCTTGGAGGTTTAAGCAGAGTGCTGCAGGCCGTTTGACCATGCTGGGGCGCTCTGGCCAAAACAAATGCAATTATGTCTGTGCAGCGCGGAGGAGATGGAAAAACCATATCTGCGCTGTGTCAGAACACAGCCGCCCTGTTCCATCGCTCCACAGCTCATTTGCATCATTTAACGTTATTACAGCTTCTTTTCCCCCTCTCTCCGCGCCCCCGACACTGTTCTACCAGACTCTCCAGCGAGCAACTGTAGGCACTGTACAGAAAGCCCCCAACAACAGACGACCTACCAAAATACATCTGAGGAATTGCAGGCATTCTGAAGTGCCTGAATCATTAACATCAACTACGGGAGAACGGTTCAGCTGGGCCTGAAAAAAAAAAGGCCTCACAGCACTTTGGTGGCCGGACGAGTGGGTGTGGTTTGCACTGTTACTACAGGGTGACTGTATGGGCTCTGTAGGCCTGTAGGCGTGGCAGGCTGCACTAATGGCAACGCGGTGGGCCCTGATTGACAGGCCACAACCTATGACATCACAGTTACCCATACTCAACAAGCTGCACGGATGACCTCACAATGGCTGACGAATGACTGGCCGCACTGATATGGTCCCAGTGGCTTATTAGTGACAGGCTGTACTGATGACATCACAATGACTCTTAACTGAAAGTCCACACTGATGACATCACAGTAGTAAATGAGCGACAATGTAGCGGATAAGTGACGGGTTGCACTGATGACATCACAGTGATAAAGTGACAATAGGCTGCACTGATGATGACATACGAACTTTGAAATGACATTCTGCATCAATGACATCACAGTAGTACATGGCTGACAATGGGCAGCACTGATGATGTCATAATGACTGATAAGTGACGGGTTGCACTGATGACATCACAAGAACTCTGAACTGACATTCTGCATTGATGACATTACAGTAGTAAATGTCTGACAAAGGGCAGCACTGATGACATCACAGTGGCTGATAAGTGACAGGCAGCACTGATGACATCACAGTGGCTGATAAGTGACAGGCTGCACTGATGACGTCACAGGAACTCAACTGACATTCCGCACTGATGACTTCACAGTAGTATATGAGTGATACTGATGACATCACAATGTCTGATAAGTGATATGCTTATCAGACACTGTGATCTCACAATAACTCATGAGTGACATTCCTCACCAGTGACATCACAGTGACAGACTACACTGAAGATATCACAATGGCCTACAATTGACAGGCTGTATTGATGACATCACAATTGGTCCTAACTGACATGCCACACTGATGACATCACAATGGCTTTTAATCAGCAGAAGGCTGTGACTTGAGGTAGCGATGGTAAATGCCCTGACAGATGGGGGGCATGCAGTGGCGTTAATGCTGCTTGAGTACTTCCATGTTAGGAACAGAACACCTAAGGGTGGGCTTTCATCAAGGTTCTGGATGTGCTGTCCACGACCGGGTATGACTGGACCTCAGCTGCGAGCCTTAAGCTCCTGTCTTTCTCAGAAAAATCAGCATCCTGTTTATTCCGCTGCTCTGACAGACAGCAAAAGCTGGGGAAAATGAGCTGTTGCTGGAACGTTCCGCTGACTGCTGCTGTTGCCGCTGGCGGTGGGAGAATTGTCTGTCACTGCTCTGTTGAATATGTGGAATATCCAGTTTGCCCTTGTCCAGCTTCTGCCATAGTAACTGCACTACTGTACTATGTTACTGAACTGGAAAAATGACCAACAGTGGACTGAAATGTCATAAATCATAAGTCGAATCAAGTAGAAAAGTGCAAGACATGACCTCCACTTTGGTAGAAGACGTTTTATCACATTTATCACATGCTGTAAACCTGCACAGACCACAGCTTACACCTTTACGAAGACTGCACTGGGTTAGAAACTGGCTCCAAAGAGCTGCAGGTGATAAAGGAACATGGCACTGCTGTCACTCAAAACCTTGTATCTCCATTTGCACTCTGTTGTTTTTACTTTGTAAGAAGCCACACTGATGACATCACAATGGCCCATACTTGGCAGGCCGCACTAATGACATCACAATAACTTGTGACTGATATTCCGCACTAATGACATCACAGTGGCGTCTGATTGAAAGGCCAAACTAATGACATCACAATAACGCTTGACTGACATTCCACTCTAATTACATCAAAGTGGTGTCTGATTAAAAGGCCACACTGATGACATCACAATAACGCTTGACTGACACTCCGCACTAATGGCATCACAGTGGCGTCTAATTTGAAACACTACACTTATGACATCACAATAACTCATGACTGACAGGCTGCACTAATGACATCACAATAACTTATGACTGATTTTCTGCACAGATGACATCACAGTGGCTACACTGATTGCATCACAATTACTCATGACTGACTTGATTGAAAGGCTACACTGATGGCATCACAATTACTCATGACTGACACGCCGCACTAATGGCATCACAGTGACGTCTAATTTGAACGGCTACACTTATGGCATCAGAATAACTCATGACTGACAGGCTGCACTAATGACATCACAATAATTTATGACTGATATTCTGCACAGATGACATCACAGTGGCGTCTGATTGAAAGGCCACACTGATGACATCCCAATAACTCTTGGCTGACAATCCGCACTAATGACATCACAGTGGTGTCTGATTGAAAGGCCACACTGATGACATCACAGTAACCCATGGCTGATATTCTGCACTAATGACATCACAGTGGCGTCTGATTGAAAGGCCACATTGATGACAACACAATATCTCATGACTGACACTCCTCACTAATGACATTGCAATTGCCCCTACCTAAGTAAAAGCTACACTAATGACCTCATAATGACAATACTTGACATTCCACTCTAATGACATCACAATGGCTAATAAGTGACAGGCTACACTGATAACGTCGCAATGGGTTCAATACATTGACTTCCACTGAAGGATAATAGGGTTGCCATTCTTGAGATGCAGCTACATCTCAGTGTGATAACGACGCGTTAATATTAACATATTGTAAAGATCTATTTTTGGCTGCATGAAAATCATCGGCCACAGGCGTGTAAATATAGGCGGAATAATCAGCACCACAGACAGACACATTTCTGCAGTAGTCTTTTGGACCCAGACTGTGTTCACGTGGCCTTTTCTTAAGCCGTATCTGCTTCAGTCTGGCCTGTAACTGTGGAACTGCTTCATTATTCTGCTGGAAGCAGCCAGATCAGTGAGGAAAAATCTGTCTTAGGGGAGCCGTGAGAGGGAAAATTGGACTGCGACCCCTCGCACACCAAACACAATTTTCAATAGTCTTTGCCTAAAACATCTCCCACTCAGATTTCTTAAAACAGCAGCTGCGCCAAAGCCTACTATAAGGCATTAATAAATCATTTGGCCTCGAAGGCAGCGCGCTACTGAATGTCTCTCTTCAGCCACTCTGGCTTGATTGAGCCTCTCAAGGCAAAGAAAACCTGCTTGAGTTTAATTGTAATCAGCTGAATTCTGCCGTCTGATCAGATGGAATATGTGGAATTGTCAGTAACAGAATGCCAAATGCCTCAAAGTCAGAGTGAGGTTTTGCTGGACGTACAAATTGCTGACCTACTCATCACACATTGGTTTTCTTCTTGTTGGGAAGAGCTCACCTTCTCAGCTGTCAATGGAAGTCATTTCAGTCAGTGGGAGTCATTTTGGAGCGTTTCTATTGGTCCATTCATCATGAAATTCCGACACAATGTACAGAACAACTGCCAGATTCATATTAAGTTAAAAAATTTAAGTATTCGGACACGACTCGTTCATTGTTTCTGTTGAAATCAAGTGGATTAAAAAGAGTTGATCCTGCTTCTGTTGGAGTAACTGTCTCTACAGTCCAGAGAAAAAGAAGACTTTCTACTAGATTTTCTGTGAGGATCTGATCATCACCACCCCACCTCATCATCCCCAACTCATCCCAAAAGTACTGGATAGAGCACCAACCATCATTCCAGAGAACACAGTTCTTCCACTGCTCCACAGCTCAATGCTGGAGGGCTTTATACCCCTCCAGGCCTTTGCGAGGCATTAGGCAGCAGCATGGTGCCATTAGGTTCATGATGTTTATCTGCTCCAGAGAGTCCTATTCTATTGGCAGTGCTTCTCTACAGGGACTAGACTGCAGGGACCACGTTTACACACTCAGTTGCTTTTAGTCAACATACTGCTTATTTCCTCCCTCTACCGGCCCCCGTAAGCTCCCCCTTGTGTGCTTTAAAAAGCCCGGCTCGGCCCCCCGTTGGGTTGTTCTCATTGCTATCAGCGGCTAGACGCGCCTTTAGACCTGGCCGCTCTCCACGCTGGAATAGCGCTGCACCACCGGTGTGAAAATATTGACCCCAGCACTTTATGAGAGCTGATCTAAAGGGAAAGCCATTTTCCATCAAAGACGGGTGGGCAGCGGGCCCTAAGATTGCAGATGCAGTGCAGCGGAGCATGCCATGTTAATCATGTGTAGGGGGACCAGGGAAACAGTGAGCTAATCACCGAGCAGTTTGCTTGTGATTGTGTCAAAATGATGTATTTATCAGGAAGGCCAGACCTCACTCCTGCAGGCCAACCACTCGTTGTCTACAGTATCGGCCGCTGCATTTATAACCCCACCGAAATAACAAATACAGGTTATACCTCTCTGTAATGCTAATACAGGTGGATCGGCATTGCTGTAAACCGTATGGACAAAAGTATTGGGACACCTGGTCATTTATTGTTTCTTCTGAAATCAAGGGTATTAAAAAGAGTCGATCCAGCTTTTGTTGGAGTAACTGTCTCTACTGTCCAGAGAAGAAGACTTTCTACTAGATTTTAGAGAAACATTGCTGTGAGGATGTCGCATGCTGCGACAATCCCCAACTCCCCAACTCATCCCGAATGTACTGGATGGGGCACAGGCATTCTCCAGTTAATGCATTTAGCTACTTTACTTTAAGTTGCTGACACAGATGTGCAAATGCACACACACACATACACACACACAAACAGCTTGTCTTGTCCCATAGAGAAGTACTGCCAATAGAATAGGACTCTCTGGAGCAGATAAGCATGAAGCTATTGGCACCATGCTGCTGCCTAATAAAGCCAGGCGTGGGCTAGTAGAGGGGTGTAAAGCCCCCCAGCATTGAGCTGTGGAGCAGTGGAAGAGCTGTGTTCTCTGGAATGATGGATGGTGGTCCATCCAATACGTTTGGGATGAGTTGGGGAGTTGGGGATGATGAGGTGGGGTGGTGATCATCAACCAACATCTTGACTTCACTAATCTAACGCTCTTGTCGCTGAATGCAATCAAACCCTCACAGCAATGCTTTTCCAAAACCTAGTAGAAAGCTTTCTTACGTGGACAGTAGAGACAGTTACTCCAGCAGGATCAACCTTTTTACATTTCAAAAGAAACAATACAGGAGCTGTGTCCAAATACTTTTGTCCTTTTCGTGTATATGTAATAACAGTATGTTCGATATGAATAACGCTCTGAATATCGCCACTGTCTCGTCTTAGCTGTCAGTGAAAGTTAACGAGAGACTTTATTCAGCGCCAGGAAGCACACGCACACACATACACACACACACACACACGTTGCAGTCTAAAGGCCAGTAACTATGCAGAAGCATTGCTAGACGTGATATATAAGAAATGGCAGTAAGCTACAAAACCCATATAATCATAATATAGCCTAATCTAAATAGCACGCCACTGTGGAGGCTGAGGTTCTGCGAGTCCGTGCCTATACAGATACCCAAATACCGCAGATGCAGCAGTGGTACAGTTTGGTCTGCCCCAGATGTAGGGCACGGAAAGCCTCCGGTATGGCTCCTCACTTTTCGAGCGGCGTAACCTCTTGGAGGAAACAGTGTGAGGGGGTTTTTATGGCTCTTATGTGCCATAGTTCCACTCTGGTTTGACTAGAATGTTTCCATTCGCATTCCTGTGTGATGAAATTGCAGCAGGTTAGGAGCAAACCGAGCAGAAATAAGCCGACCCTCCAACACTGCCAACCAGCCACTCTACTGGGGTGTTTAATGGGATTTTCTGTTGCCTGACAAGCGAGCGGTGTTCATTAGGCACATTGCTCATGTCTCTGTACTGTGTGGGATGCGGCCCGGCAGTGGAACCCGTCACTTTGACTGACAGTGGTCTTGGCGTAGAATCTGATGTGAAGAATGGAAAAGCACTAAAACATGCCTTTTTGCTTTATAGTGAGGAGATACAGCTGGGACGTGGAGGGAGGAACGGCCGGCACATCAAACAAGTGTCGTAGCTGCAGACTGTGAGGTTGATTTTTTAAAGCCTTAAAGGAAGAGTCGTCAAACTGTCGAATTGATACTATTTCCGCCTTAGCCCTAATGCAGTCAATCAACCGACACACGCCTGGTGGAGTGGAGGCAATATTACTAATAGTAATACTGCTGACTGTTCAATTTCCAAACATAATGGTCACTCCTCACTTCTTACTATATGTCTAACTATTCAGCCTACAGCAGTTTAGCCCCGCCCCTTCACATAGAAATCTATTATTTGTCCCAGATCCGATCTAAATCTCTTAATGCTGAGAATCAGACGATACCAATCTGATCCGATCTCTGTTTATATAAATAATCCAGCTCCACAGTTTAGATCAGACGAGCTGCTGATTAATCTGATCAGTAAACTCCTTTATTTTCAGTCTCAGTTTCTATAATCAGACTTTCTGGACTGACTGATTTAGTTTAGTCAGACTTTTCTTAAAATGATGTTTTATAGTGTTTAATATCTGATAATCCAGTCTGACTCTCCTCCCTGACCAATCAGCTCCCAGCTCCTTTACAACACTGCAGTCTGATCACTTCCTGTGTGAGTGTGTGGTGGTACACACTCTGGACTATACTCTGGTATCTGTGGTTGTTGTTGGTCTACTGGTGTGTAATAGCTGGTTTATAGTGGGTGAATGTGCTGTGTGTGTGTGTGTGTGTGTGTGTGTTAGCATTAGCATTAGCCTCCTCCCGGTTCTGAATGGGTTCTTCAGTGCTGGTTTATAAACAGAGAAAGGCGAGTGAGCGGTTCTGCGGTTCTCCCGCTGGTAAAACAGAGCGTTTCAGTGAGAGTTTTATAAAGGGTCAGATATATATATGCAGAACCTCAACTACTTTATTTACCTTCTGAGAACGTCCACACTGCTGCTGCTGCTGCAGCTGGCTGGCGCCTTGAGGACACTAGATGGCGCTCTGAACATTATGGATAAAACAAAGACTCGGGACTGGATTTGGACCAAAACAGTCGATGCCTGATCCATTGAAATAGACCTGGATCGACCCTGATCCCCTAGTGTTTCAGTCTAGGCTGCTTTCGGAAAGAGGCTAAATACACATGTATGAGTTCTACTGCATAATCCAGCCTTAAAGGCCCTGGGACAGAACCAGCCTGTTGCATTCTAAATCACAAAGAGAGATTAGGAAATGATCAAAATCCCATGAAAACACAAGTAGTGGACCTCAATTAGTGAAAATGACATTACCTAGGAGAAGCAGGTACAAAAAAGAGAACTTGCAAAGTCCCTAAAATTGAATTCCACAAGCCATATTAACATTAATGCCTTTCTAATGAAGGCATCTTGATTTTATAAGATGATCTTTGTCCATGTATTAAGATAATTAAGATAAGCATGTCTTGGCTGGTCACTTAAATTATAATAAAATGTTCATAAATGTATTAAATTACATGTATTCCTTTAATCAGAAATTAAGCCACGTTCTTTTAACTATAATAGCAGACATTTCCAAACAGTATTCCCAGCATTGTCTTGCTGCACATCTCTCTAAAGTGAAGAAGATTGTCACGGTCAGGCAAAAAATTTGTTTCTCCAAAAAGGAGAATAATGTTAGAGCATTTTTTATTGGTCTTCCATCATATTTTTTGATACAATGTAAATAACAACTGCCAAACAATTGAATAAATTGAGGTTCTCGTCCAACAATGGTGATATGTATGAGGTTATTGGATGTCCACAATTAAGTCATCCAAGGACTGGACTGATGTGGTCTATCAATTCTTGTTTATGAAATAAATGAAATAAACATGTATAGGTTCATCTTTCTAAGCACCTAAAAGACCATCTATGCATGGTCAGAGACTGCTGAAATACGTCCAGAAAGCTGACCAAACCTATTATTATAATTACTAGGTCGCCCACCAAAAAAAAAAAAACCCACCAAACACCTCAAAATTGAAGTTATGCATGTAAAACATTACGAAACCAGGAGATAAGGGACTCTTGCTACCCACTCTGCGATTACGTCCCATTAGGGAAATGTAATCTGTCCACACTTTGTGGTTGGCTACCTTGTTTGGCCGCGGAGCAAGCAACACAAATAACTACCCGCTTAAATTACTGGTACAGGCACATAAAGAAATCAAATGGAGAACATTCCTTAATTTTTTTTCCCCCAAAATGAGGCTGTTCCATAGTGGCGAGGAGACAAAACCAACAGAGAAATAGGACGTTTGAAAAGGTTGCGGTGGAAATTATGCAAACGATGAATTAAACTCGACCTCTCTGGCTTGACAGAAACATTCACTGTTCAGACACGTTAGCAGGTGTTCCTATAAGCTACGACACCACAGAGTGAAAGAACTTTCCACAGTTCGAATAACTGCCCTAAATGCATTCGGGATAAACACATCACCCTAACAGTGCTAATACAGCATGACGGCAGCTAATAACGTTGGTCAGCTTTAAAAGGTGTTAGCCATTAGCTGTAGCTGCGACTGGGATTTTGAAGGTTAAACGGCACAGATCTTAGAAATGGGACTTTCTTCATTTGTCTTTGACAGTAAAGAATTTTAATACCCAACACTGTTTAAGTTCCTTCCACGGCCCATAAAAAACAGCCCATTTCATCTAAATTCAACAGTTATTTACCGTATGTCCACCTTTTCAGTTTGTGGACACCTCTCGGAGGAGCTACTTTATCTTTAAGTTGCACCCATTGCTGACCAACACACATACAGCTTGTCAAGTCCCTGTAGAGAAGCACTGCCAATAAAATAAGCCTCTCAGGCCTCCGGGTGTGCTGCCACTATGGCCCGGGGGCCATTATGCCGCTTTGCCATCAGCAGCCGGAGTCAGAGAGAGCACAGTTGGCTGTGCTCTCTGGAATGATGGCTGGTGCTCCATCCAATACTTTGAGGGATAAGTTGGGGAGTTGTGGATGAGGTAGCCTGGCTTACTAACACTCTTTTTGCTGAATACAGTCAAATCCTCACAGCAATGTTTCTCTAAAATCTAGTAGAAATCCTTCTTCCCTGGACTGTAGAGACATGTAGCAGGAGAAACTCCTATTTAATAGCCTTGGTTTTGAAAAGAAACAATGAATGAGCAGGTGTCCCAATACTTTTGGGACAATACCTCCATCTAGTCTAACTCTAAAGCTGTGAAAAAGGCTGTGAGAAGTTTCTATAACATGGTCCTGCTTCCTCACACGAGGCACCTCGACTGGAGGGACTGCAGAATAAAGGGGTATTCACTCGCTGTCCTGGAGGGCTGGTGTTCAGCACAGTGAATTCCCTGCTCCAGCTACTCCACCTCCACCTACTTCCACCCAAAGTCTAACTGGCAGACAGTTTCCACACACTGACAGCTCTTACCTGTGCGGTAGGAGAAGTTGGCCTCGGTCTCTGACGACGATGGAGACAGGAGCTCGTCATCGTACTCGTTGGAGCTAAAGGATCCCGAGTGGTTCCTCTTGCGTGAGTCCAGGCCTTTGTTGGAGGCCATGACGTGGCGCAGGGAGTCGTTGAGATAGCGGTTGAGCAAGCTGTTCTTGTACTTTGGCGGGGAAACGTAATCACCGCAGAGCGAGGCGTCTGTCCTCAGGCCTGGCCCAAGGCCTCGGCTGTCCTGGATCACACTCTTTGCTCTGCCGGACTCAGATTCACCGGCCTGCATCTGGAGAGGGTTCTCGCCGTCTGTGGTGAAGAGCAGGAGAAGAGTAGGCCAGTCAGAAGGTGATTAGGGAGGAGGTACAGCAGAATTATTGTCTTTGTATGTCCCAGGGTCAAAGCACAGGGTCAGCAATGCTACAGAGGGTTTAGCTTTGTAGTATTGCTGATCCTGTGCTTTGGCCCTGGCTATATAGCCAGGGTCAAAGCACAGCCCTGTGATCAGGAAGCCTGAATAGCCACAGATCTCCACTCTATCATGGCAAGAGTCAATTAGATGCTCTAATTCACACTGTTATCTTAAAAAATATATATATATTTGAGTATATAAATGATTTATTATATTATTATATATTATGTATTTATATATTTATAAATAACAGATATATATATATATATATATATATATATATAGTTCAGATATAGACACACCTAGCGTCTATATCTCACTCTCCTCTTTCTCCCTCTTACCCTCTGAAGCCGAGTCGTCGCTGCTGATGCTCAGCCTCTCTGCGTTGCCCTGGACGTATTTGTTGTAGAGTTTGATGCGTAGAGCCCAGCTGAGGTCCGGCTGCCGGACTGTGTTCTTTAGCCTGCGGCGAGCGTTAGCGAACCAGTTCGATACCTGTAGAGTCCACAACATACCAAACATGACAGCTGTGTTGCTTTTATCCAAATGAAAATGATAGTGTGTGTATATATATATATATATATATATATATATATATATATATATATATATATATATATATATATATATATATATACACACACTATGTATATATATATATGAAATAACAGTGTAGTTACATATTAATAACAAGTAATAACAGTCTAACCGCTGATGGTGGATTACAGTAGTACAGCTTGTGTAAAGACATGCATTAACCTTAGTTCTGACTCAAGCAACCACATTCTCTTTATGCAATTACACTAAATGGACAAAAGTATTGGGTCACCTGTTCATGTATTGTTTCTATTGAAATCAAGCGTATTCAAATGAGTGCATCCTGCTTTTGTTGGTGTAACTGTCTCTACTGTCCAGAGAGGAAAGCTTTCTACTAGATTTTGGAGAAGCATTGCTGTGAGGATTTAATTGCATTCAGCGCCAAGAGCCTTAGTAAGGTCAGGATTTTGGATAGATGATCACCACCCCACCTTATCATCCTCATCTCCCCAACTCATCCCTAAAGTACTGGATGGAGCTCCACCATCCATCATTCCAGAGAACACAGTTCTTCCACTGCTCCACAGCTCCTCAATGCTGGGGGGCTTTATACCCCTCTACTAGCCCACGCCTGGCATTATTAGGCAGCAGCATGGTGCCAATAGGTTCATGTTTATCTGCTCCAAAGAGTCCTATTCTATTGGCAGTACTTTTCTACAGGGACTAGACAAGCTGTGTGTGTGTGTGTGTGTGTTTGTGTGTGTGTGTGTGTGTGTGTGTGTGTGTGTGTGCATTTGCACATCTGTGTCAGCAATCGGTGCAACTTAAAGTAGCTGAATGCATTCATTAGAAGTAGTGTCCACAAACTTTTGTCCTTTTGTCCAAGTGTATACATATGTAATAATAAAAGGGTCACTGTGTGTATATGGGGTGCTGCTTGCCTAGAGCTATTGCACAAGCTGTACTACTCCCAGTTAACCCCCAGTAATTACACCATTATTATATGGATTGTTAAAGTGTAATTAATCAGTTATTACATGCATTTAATAAAAAAATAAAAACAGGCCTTACACATCTTCATCCTTTCACGATTTAACAGTGTGTACCTGAACTCACCTGAACCAGCGTCATGTGGGAGCCGAGGGCCAGCAGGATCTTCTCAGTTTTGGTAGGGTAAGGGTTGTCCCTGTGTTTATAAAGCCATTGCTTCAGTGGCCTGGCCATATCCTGCAGGGCCTGACGCTTGTGCCGGACCTTCCCTCCACTGACCACAAAGAGAGAGAGCGAGAGAGAGAGAGAGAGAGAGAGAGAGAACAACAGGCTGAGTAATACAAGACAGACGTTGGGGTCTGCTGGATTAGCGCTGGGTTCTGTTTTGGAGTTATGGTTGGTATTAGAAGCTGAGCAGCTCTGAAAAATTAGTTACAGCTTTTGGGGAACGACTGTTGAAACACGAGCTGAATGGCTTTCACTGAGGACCACAGCGTAAATCCTCTCCAGTACCATTTAGACCAAAATATGTGGAACTTCTGAATCTACCTTCTTGACTTTAGAGCCGTTCTGAAGGCCTGGGTCACAACAGCCTGAATCAAACCATATCCCACTTCTACTCCAGTGCGACTGTACCAGTGTTACCAGCAGCAAGGTCCAGAACTTTGTAGAGATCTCTGTGTCATTGCTAAAATTGCTCAAAAATATAGGTACTGTAAAAAAAGAGTGCTGCCATATGAGAACCACTGTGTCTGAGAAAGAAGGGAAGATACATTTCACAAGTTTGTATGTAGTGTAATTTCACAGCTCTAGACCGGCCCTACGGTCTTACTGCTGCTCAACATATCAAGTCATGTGAAAGAGGGGAGTTCCCGACACTAGTGTCTAGAGGGTGGTTGAACACACGCCCCCTCAAGCTGCTTATTTGTCAAACTGTCGCCGATGCAACATCACTGGGCAACCAAACCGCCTGGAGGGAAGCACTGCATAGTCCGCTGGACCACTTTCTGTGTCTGATAATGGAGGGAAGGTAAATTTACTCAGAACTGTGTTTGTATGTAGTGTCATTTCACTGCTCTAGACCGGCCCTACGGTCTAACTGCTGCTAATCAAGTGTGAGGATATCATTAGTTGAAATCCCAAAACCTCAACTGCCAAAACCCTTTCAGTGAGGGCGGCCCCTCAAGCCTCTCATTTCTCGAACTGCCACCGATGCAACATCACCGGTCAACCAACCCGCCTGGAGGGAAGCACTGCATAGCCGGCTCCAACGCACCAGCCTGCAGGCGCTAGTGACAGCCAGCAAAGCAATGAAGTGATGCAGAGTGGGAGCACCATCTACCCACTCTAGAGAGAGCAAGGCCAATTATGCTCAGCTTGGCTTGGGCATGATCGGGATTCGAACCAGCGATCCTCTGATAATAGTGACCACTGGACCACTTTGTGTGTCTGAGAAAGGAGGGAAGGTAAATTTACTCAGAACTGTGATTGTATGTAGTTTCACTGCTCTTGACCGGCCCTACAGTCTAACTGCTGCTAATCAAGTGTGAGGATATCATCAGTTCAAATCCCAAAACCTCAACTGTCTGAAGCCTTCCAGTGAGGGCGGACGAAGGGCCACTCAGGCCGCTTATTTCTTGAACTGCCACCGATGCAACATCACCGGTCAACCAACCCGCCTGGAGGGAAGAGATCATAGTGCCACTCGGGGCCCGAAGAACCATTTTTGGTTCTGTAAAGAACCGTTTCTGCAGAAAAGAACCTTTGAACTCCTTAAATCCTGTACCTAGGCCCACCCTTCAGTTCTTCACCCTCATAACTGCAGTACTCTCATCATTAACATCAGTTTCACAGACCCTAAACTAGAACCCTGTGGGACGCCACATAATCTACTATTTTACCATCAGCACCATCACATGTAAATCTCAGAGGACGCGTGCAGGTGCGCTGGTGGGTTTGGATATTAAATGAATTGTCTATATTATATCATAGACAAGGCGACAGCTGGCTCCACTCACCACCACTGTAAAGAAACCTGACTCTGCGTCTCCACAATGAGCCACTTCACACCAAACTCCCTGTGACTGACTGTGTTTACAGGGTTTTGATTGAATTCTGCAGAAATGTTGAAAAGCTTGGTGGAATTCCCCTGTAAACGTGTTTGACGGATTAAAGCAAGCTGCCATGCGAAACTGCAGTTCCCTTAATCAGCAGATGTCACTGTGGAGTAAAAGCCGCTACTGCTGAGCGCTACTGCAGCGGGGTTTGGCACTCGGCTCCGTCTGTGTTCATCATTCTTCCACACACAGTAGGCAGTCAGGAGTGTGGGCTACGTCCCCCTCACCGAAAAGCACATTCACACACACTGACTGGCCTACGGAAAGCTTACCAATGCATGCAGAAAATCATCCTTATCATCCTTCATCCTTATTAACTGCTATTTTAGATGAATATAATACTTATAGAAACCTATATGGCAAAGCTCATTAAATAAACGACTGTTTAAGCTCTGTATATAGCTCCAGCTACAGTGTTTCTAGGGGTGTTTAAAGGGGAACTTGATTTTTCCCAATTTCTGCATAATTAGCTATTAAGATATAAATAAAAAGTCGTTCAGAGTAGTTTGGTGAGAAAAGCTCCTTCCTAGAGAAACTTACCAATAATCAAAAAATAATCACAGTGGTGGTGAATGGAACCAGACGTCTGAAGCTATATCATGAAACGTTATACCATTAAATAGTTGCGAATAACCTGCATGATGTCTGAGACACTTTCTCTATACTAGTTTAGCTAGTTTAGTCTATACTAGTAAGCTTTAGGCCTGAAATTGACATCGGCTTATTTTGGTGGAAGGATACATGTAGGGTGTTATTAGTAAAATAGTCCCCAAAACCTCCTTTCCTTAATTTTAATACAATTACCATGGTTTTACAGTATTTCAGCATTACACTGTATTAAATTCAGAGATGGTGAAGATGTAAACAGTTATTAATAAACTGCCTAATGTCTGAGACACTGTTTTTTAAAGGTTTAGGACTAAAATTGACGTCAGCTTATTTTGGTGGAAGGATACATGCAGGGTGTTATTAGTAAAATAGTCCCCAAGTACAGTTTACCATGGTTTTAAGGCCATCAGCATAACACTGTATTAAATTCAGACTGCTCTGGTGTGAAATGCTGCACAGCAGTAATCAGGGTTGTTCACAGCTGGGTGTAAACTGGTGGGACTATTTTTGACTATTTTTAAGTTTGTAAGAACACTTTTAGCCCACCAGCGGGATACAGGCTGTTTAAGGAGGCTTAATACATTGCCTGATGCATGAGGCACTGGTTTACAGTGGTTCTGAGAAGAGTTTGGCCTAAAATTTTAAAATATCTATTTATGGCGGAGGGATACATGCAGAGTGTTTTAAGGAAAATAGTCCCGATTTTTTTTATTTACCTTGAAGACATGTTTAGATTCACTGCTGGTTTTGGTTAATGGTTATATGTGGGTTTGTAGGGATGAGGACTACTGGTTCCACTCTGTAAAGAAGAGTTGGTAGGTGTCCCATTACTTTTTTTAAATAATTAATTTAAATATTAAGCTACATACAGCAATTCTGGTCAATTTCATTCTTATACAGATATCATAAATAAACTATATGACATCAACCCAGTTTTCCTCTTCCAGTAGACTCACTTTTGGCCTTAATTGTGTCAATACAGTCCATGTTACTCATGTGGAAATGATCTGCTCATTTGACCAGCGCACTACACAAGCAGGTTCCATCCAAATTCAACCAAGCATCAACTTAATGAAGGTCCCAGCAGTCCAGCCCCCCAGCATTCCCTACAACACACTGTACATACCCATTTCTCCTGTGCTTCAGAGCACCTTGGTCCTCCACCCCCTTGTGTCTGGACAGTAATTCTGGATGCTGTCCATCTATCACTTCCAAATAGTTTAGGCTGTTCCTCTCCACGTCTTTCCCGCTCTCCTCAAAGCGCAGGTGCTCCTCAAATTTATTGAAGACTATGGTGCTCATCCTCGCTTGCAGTTTGGTCCAGTTTTATTGAGTGTCTTTCTTGTCTTTTGGGGCAGGAATGAATCTGTGGGTCCACAAACGCTCCAAAATCTGTCGCTTGAAATGCCCCTGTGGGGAGAGGGGAATAAAATCAGCACACAGTTGAAAAGTGAAAATAAATACAGGAATTAAAACACTGAGCAGGTGTAAATAAAAGTAACCACCCTGATTTATCAAATGTTTAACAAAAATGCCTTTAAATGGCCCCAAATAAAAGAAGCCCACTCTAAGCTCAGAGCCTGAGGGGGTCTCAGTGCAGTGAAAGGGTTAATGCAGGCAGATGAACTCTAAGGAGCTGCGCGTGCCTCACCTCCCCTCCGCTTCCATCTATGTGCTGCTGCTCGAGGTGCAGAAGAGGCGCAGGCTGCTGCTGCTGCTGCATGTAGAGCTCCTCGTGTCTCAGTGGGCGGTGCTTCGAGGGCAGTTATTTATTCACCCACCCGTATTCACACAGGACGCACCCTCCTGCACTGGGATTGGCTAGTAGTAACATCTACACTGACAGGACAAGTCTGCATAGTACTGAAAAAAAAGATACAAAATAACAACAAGAACAAAATCATACAACAGTGATAAAAACAACAATAATTATAACAAAAATTATAATAATAATAACTAAATAAATAATAATTGTTACAAAATCAACCACAACAATAACAACAAAATGAATAATAATTGTAATAATAAGAATAATATTAAGAATATGAATAATAGCGATAACAATAATAATAACAAAATCAACTACTATATCGACTACTGCTATTATTATTATTATTATTATTATTATTATTGCATAAAACTACAAAATCAACAATATTACTACTAATAATAATAGTAACAATTGTAGCAATAACAATAATAGCAACAGTAATTATTATTGTTATTAGCAGTATTATTATTATTGATGTTGTTGTTATAGCAATAACAATAATAATAATAACAACAAAAACAAAACAATTAATAATATTACCATTAGTAAAAAAAACTATAATAATATCAATAATAATAATAATAATTATAATAATAAAAACAACAACAAAAGCATCATCAACAACAACAATAGTAATAATAATAATTATAATAAAAAATAACAACAATACTAATGATAATAACAACAACAATAATAATAATAATAAGTGCCTAAATAAATATAAAGGAATGTAAAGCTGTATGCAAAACTTTGGACACCCTTTTTTTCAAATAATGTATTGACTGTATTAAGTTATAACTTAAATATTGTATTTTCTGCAAGTTTTAGACTCAAAGCAAACAAAGCATATAAAAAGTGTCATTGTCATCAGTCCTGGACGCCCAAATGTTTGCATATGATTGTATACACATCGCTGCACGAGAGGTTCTCTATCAGAGAGCTGGACCATGTAACCAGGCAAAGAACCTGCAGAAGCCTTCATATGCAAATCTAAACAAATAAACAGACAAAAAACAGCAGGTCAAGTCCAAGAATGTGGACTTTGTTGCAGTGCAGGAAACTGCAGACATATTCATAAGGTCAGGGAAGACAGACGGCCACCCAGAGTGGTCCAGCGTAAGCTTTTCTAATCACAGCGAGGCCCCTACGACACCCTGAAGCCAGACAGTGCATTCCTCTCCAGCAGCACAGGCATGTAGCACACTGCACACACCATAAACCCTCCTCCTCAGAGATAGCCTCGCCTCGGCGTGCGCTGATGTTACCTACAAGAAAACATGGGAAAATTGGGGGACACGGTCAAGCTGGGCTGTCCAGTCCACGTCCTGGAGCTGCACAATCCGCAGAAGGTGAAAAAACGTTCCACATTAAAGAGGCGGCCGATTTCCATTTGTTTTGAGAGGAGGCTCTGCTGAGAGAGAGGCCTATATTTTGTCTCTCCACACTCTTAAAAGATTAAGATTAAGATGCTAACAAGGGTTCTTTGGAGAGATGCCACAGAGGAACCCCCATTTATTTCCCTGAGGAACATCTCAAGGGATGGTGGTCATCCTGGATGGTGGTCATCAAGCTGCAGTGCTCTCCTGATTACCATGAGGACGTCTTACGCACCTGGACTAGGCCAAATTCAGTCCTAAAACTCTTACATCATGTGGAGGTTCTGTCCAGAACTCTAAGAACTAGAAGATCTTGAGCTAGAAGGCCAGAACGGGGGGTATGAAGGGTCCGATAAGTGAAGAGCTAGGACTGAGAGACATAACTGAATTAAGGGGAGGTGACGGGGTGGTGGTGGTGGGGACAAAAACATGGGCATGGAAGGTGGAGATGGAATTTACACACTCTAGCAACCATGTACAGTTAGGATGCCAAAGTATTTAGCATTTAGCAGCACCCTAGCAGCCACCTGGAACACCATAGCGACCACTGCATGGTATCCATTCAATCTGGACTCAATTAGATTATGTCAGAAAGTGATAAACTGCAAAATTTGTATATGCAAGCAACGATTTACTGGCCCTTTAATAACACAGTGACTCTAAGCATCCTCTTTATGTTTGGTCTGCTGTGCCTTATTATATTTTCCCACTGTAATATTACACAAGGCTGAGCCTGTACATGTCCTCATGCAGAAGGCCTTTGGTGTTGCTGTGGGAGGCTCTTCTGTGTTCATATGAAAAGCTATGGTTATGAGGCTGTAAATTGTCAGAGCAGAGAAACCCAGCTGTACAGTTCCTGACGCAGCTCTTATGAACAGCATTAGACGGCACGGCGTTACAGTACCAATTAGAGGCGGCTCAAAACCACAAACACCACGGCCACAAAATGCTCTGCGACAGACAATAAAACGAACAGGGGACAGAAACAGCATGCTGTACCACCGCCGTGCTCATGGAATCAATATGAAATGACCATTTGCTCTGTCAGATTTACAACAAGGCCGCTGTTTGTGCCGCTGCGTCACCGCCGCTAGCCACGGTCACTTTTCGCATTGCCTGTGCCAAATAGCCTTTCCTCACAGCCTGGTTTAATGAACAGCAGTGCAACTGTCTAGAAACCCCATAGGAGCCACCTAGCAGCACCCTAGTAACCATGTTCAACCATGCTACCAAAGCAAACACCCAAGCAGCTCGCTAGCATCCAACTGGGACACCATAGCAACCATTTAAAACACCATAGCAACACCTCTGATACCACAGATACCACTTGGAACAGCAGTGCAACTGTCTAGAAACCCCATGGAAGCCACCTAGCAAAACCCTAGTAACCATGTTCAACCATGCTACCAAAGCAAACACCCAAGCAGCTCGCTAGCATTCAACTGGGACACCATAGCAACCATTTAAAACACCATAGCAACACCTCTGATACCACAGATACCACTTGGAACAGCAGTGCAACTGTCTAGAAACCCCATGGAAGCCACCTAGCAAAACCCTAGTAACCATGTTCAACCATGCTACCAAAGCAAACACCCAAGCAGCTCGCTAGCATCCAACTGGGACACCATAGCAACCATTTAAAACACCATAGCAACACCTCTGATACCACAGATACCACTTGGAACAGCAGTGCAACTGTCTTGAAACCCCATAGGAGCCACCTAGCAACACCCTAGTAACCATGTTCAACCATGCTACCAAAGCAAACACCCAAGCAACTCACTAGCATCCAACTGGGACACCATAGCAAACACCTAGCAACACCCTAGCAACCATTTAAAACACCACAGCAACACCTCTGATACCACAGATACCACTTGAAACAGCAGTGCAACTGTCTAGAAATCCCATAGAAGCCCCCTAGCAACACCCTCGTAACCATGTTCAACCACGCTACCAAAGCAAACACCCTAGCAACTCCCTAGCATTCAACTGGGACCCCATCGCAAACACCTAGCAACACCCTGGCAACCATTTAAAATACCACAGCAACACTTCTGATACCACTTGCCACCATTTGGAACAGCAGTGCAACTGCTCCATCACCTCCACAGGCCTCAGTGAGTCAGGAAAATCAGAGCTGTGTTGTGTGTTGCTTTTCACTGAGTGGTTGTCGTACCTCAGGTCGCAGCTGTAGATCTGATTGGCCACAGCGTGTCTGAAGCGTCCGTTCGCTGATGGTGGGTCAGTGCTGTGTGTAAAAGAGGAATATGCAGCTGCTGGGTCTCTCCGCAGTCCGTAACCAGCTCCACATGTCTTATCTAAATAAGCAGCGTGCCAAGACGGATCACCTCTCCCCCTGGCGCTAGCCAAACACATGGATTAGCTTGTCACTGGTTTAGACGTAAAGTTCTGTGTCAAATTGGTACTGACACATAAAATATTGGTACCATTCATGTCAAGGAAATAAAGTTATACTTAGCCTTATTACATGATTCTCCATCTCTTCTCCCAGCACATGGCAGCAGGACACCGTTTTTACCTTAACAGGAGCTGAAGAACCTGTACATGGTCATCTGGATACACACAGTAAAGAACTGTCAGTCTTTACTATCGGACACCGAGCGTTCAGACAGAACTGCTCTGATAGGCCATTCCCATGAAGTCATGATTCACTGCCAATCAGACAGTACCATTAGAATTAATGCCAAATTAATAGGTACCATAAATGATCCATTCTCCACTGTCAACTGACTGCTAACCATATTACAGTTACAGTACATCTGCAATTAATATTATTATAGTGTGTTATAGTTTATTTCAAACAACATATAATAACATTTCATTGGTTTTAGCTAATAATAATAATAATAATAATATAACTAATTGTCAATCAGAAATGTTTATTTTTATTACCTTTTTTATTATTTCCTTTACCTAATTTCCTCCCCAGTTCTAGATAGCCAAATTACCCCACCCTCGTTAGTGCTCTCCCCATCACACGTGATGCTCCTGACACTGGGAGGGTAAAGACCGACATGCACAACCAGCCTCCGCCACCGGGCAACCAACACACCGGCCAGTATCACACTGAACTAATGTGGGAAGTGAGGGAGAGACACCTGCCCACCCGGACAGAGCAAGGCCAATTGTGCTCTCTCAGGCTCCGGCTGCTGACCCTCACATCATAAGTTGTTAACTGAGAGTAAGTTACTGTCATTTGTGAATCATCAAACATTATTTACTAAGGATCAGGTTAATTATCATGAACAAGTTATTAACAGTTTTATAATAAAAAACAATGTATTGTCTATAATTGTCTATAATTAACTGTCAATTAACTACCAATCAAAAGTTAAGATATTATAATATTTATTTACAGTCAATTGTCAATTAAAAGTAATTAACAAGTTAACACGTTTACAATATCAGTTTAAAATACATGTTTATAATTTCTGTTTATATATTTTTTCAGTTAAAAGTTTATAATTGTTTATAAGTCAGAAGTTAAGATATTAATATTTATTTACAGTCAATTGTCAATCAAAATTATAGCAGGTTATCATTTTAACAGAACATTATAACATAAGTTACATTATTTAATTAGAAATAGTATAAATTTTTAATTATAAAATACAGTAATTAAAAATGATAAAATATTACAATAAAAAAATAACTATACATGATTAAACAACAGAAAATACAGTAATTTGTCAGTTGAAAGTGTTGTAATTAATTGATCAGTCAGTTAATTTTTGCCCAAGTTATTATTATAAAAATGATTTACTTCTAATTTTTTGTGCCCTCTCAGGCTCCGGCTGCTGACAAGCATCATGACCTGGGATCCAAACCTCCTTATTCCACTGGACCACTCAGAGCCCCTGCTGTCAGTAATTTGATGATGAATTTGATCAATGAATTATCAATCAAATATTGGCTCCATTATAGTAATTAATTGCTCATTAACTGACAGTTATAGTCAGTGATAGTCAGTGATTCACTGTCAGCTGCAGGTCGTAAATCTAAGCTTACTGCATTTACTCATTACTCTTCACCAAAACGTCCAGATTAATTGCTCTGTTGAATATTTCTCTTAAAGTACAGACCCAGAGACAATCAGCAGTATCAAAGCCGGACCCTGAGTGAACCACTAATTATGGTTCTGAGAGCAAGTCAAGCACAAGACCTTCTGGACGGCAAACATAATTATGAGCGCGATGGAAAAAAATGAAGAGAACATGAAGAGAGGGCGACATCAAGAAGGAGAAATCTGGAGAATGAGGTCACGAGTAGTAATGCTATATTTAAGGAGGACTGGAGACGGAAAATTCAGGACCTGAAAGCAGAAATCCATCCCAGGATTTCGTTCCAACTGCCTGCCGTGCTAAAAACGTGCACTAGTGAGCAAGTGGAGAACGTCAAGGCCTAGCTATGGAGGTAAGGTGCTGAATGAAGTCCAATTACGGCACAAACAGAGGTGCAGCAGTGCTGCCCAGGCAGTTGGGACAAAATCCAGGGGTGGATTTTGACTTTCTGGACCTGAATTCTTTTCATCTCTAAGTAAAGATGATTAAAACGTGCGAGTGGAGAACGTCACGCCCGGGCCGTGGAGTGAAGGTGTCAAATTAAGTCCAATCAGGGAACAACCAGATAGTCAAAACTCACTACTGCCAGTGCTCACGTCTGGATCCCAGTACAACAGAAGGAGAGGTCCAAGGTGTAGGTGGTGTGCAGTGATCATGTAAGGCTGAAAGATGATGACTAACACTTGCTGTCAATGGTTTTTAAATGTTGGACCAATCAGCAGTAAAAGAAACGGTGTCACTTTGTGTGGCCTAGCTGATGTGGAATTTCCTTACCATGTGTTTGATGGACAAACCTAGCACTGTCTGCTCTCATCATTTCTTAAACATCACTAATCAACTATCTCCATGTCTAACAAAATGTCAAATCTCACCGGGCCCCTTCACGCCATGTGTTTTCACTTGGCTAATAAATCAACCAAGCCTGAATATCATCCACGGGGGCCAGTAAACGAGGCCTGACGACAAACCAATGCTAGCGCCATCTTCACGTCTTCGGGCTGTTTTGCCCATTAGCTGAGGAGCAGCTCAATAGAGAGGTGAACAAGGTGAATCGGTGTTCCTCCACACTTGCAGAGTTGAGTTTGACAGATTATTTTTCTCCTGCTTTTTCTGAGATTGGACACCTGTGTGGCCTGATTTTGCTCCAATTGCTCCTGATTTTTTACTCTTCAAAATCAAAAGCTTTTAAAGAGATGATCTAGAAGAACCACTTTTAGCTCCATAAAGAATCACTTTTGACTCCATGTTTGTAAACAAAGAACCTTTTAAAGGTACACTGAAGTTTTGGGATAGGTTCTAGGAATTAGAGCTTGTTTCTAGGAAAAACGTTCAAAGCAATGCTATGGAAAATTGGCATTTCTTGCTCTTGAGCTCCTCCTACAGTCGAGAAGTGCAATTGAGGCTTTGAGCCACCCTTAAAGGACACATTTTTCTGGACAACCTAAGAAATACAGGACCAGTAATATTACAGGATCTTACCTTTCCACCTACCAAAGTCACCTACTGTAGCTGGAGCAATGATTTGAAGCTGCTATTTAGGCACAGTTGCTGCATAGTGTTGCTTTAAATGACAGGTTGCAAAGCAGTTTTGTTTTCGGGCTGTTTTGCCCATTAGCTGAGGACACCTGTGTGGCCTGATTTTGCTCTAAAATCAGTGTGCTGGTTTTTTTATTCTTCAAAATCAAAAGCTTTTAAAGAATTCTCTGAGCGATGATCTAGAAGAACCACTTTTAGCTCCATAAAGAATCACCTTTGACTCCATGTTTGTAAACGAAAAACCCTTTTAAAAGTACACTGAGTGTACATAGACATTAGGGACTGGCTGTGGGCTAAATTCTAGAAATTAGAGCTTGGTTCTAGGAAAAACGTTCAAAGCAATGCTATGGAAAATTGGCATTTCTTGCTCTTGGGCTCCTCCTACAGTTGAGAAGTGCAATTGAGGCTTTGAGCCACCCCTAAAGGACACATTTTTCTGGACGAGCTGAGAGATATTACAGGATTTTACCTTCCCACCTACCAAAGTCACTTACTACAGTTACAGCAATGATTTGAAGCTGCTATTTTAGGTACAATTGCTGCATAGTGTTGCTTTAAATGACAGGTTGCAAAGCAGTTTTGTTTTCGGGCTGTTTTGCCCATTAGCTGAGGACACCTGTGTGGCCTGATTTTGCTCTAAAATCAGTGTGCTGGGTTTTTTACTCTTCAAAATCAAAAGCTTTTAAAGGATTCTCTGAGCGATGATCTAGAAGAACCACTTTTATCTGTGCCTGCCAACATCGCTTAAGAGTGATAAGGGGAGAGAGCGCCATCTACCCACCCGGAGAGAGCATGGCCAATTGTGCTCTCTCAGACCCCGGCCACCGATGGCAAAGCAGCATCGGTGAATCGAATTTTCGGAGCACCTCTAAGCTCCACCTTTACTCATAATTAAAGTGTGGTTCTACTTCCTACCTTTATGCTACTGAGCTTAGGTTCTTTAAACCTACGGTTCCTCACACTCATGCATCTCTCATTCCCACGTCTTCAATGAGGTGAATGTGTTTCATCTGTAGTACTGCTGTAGTGGACCTGCAGACTGCTGAACTCTATCAGATGATAAACTACTGTATATCAAAGAGACAGGGGTCCGCTGGGTGATGGTTTGACACCCATACTTCATGACGTGATGAGGGCAAAACTGTTCCTTTGACCCAGTTAACAGCAGGTCAATGCATTTCAGGCAAGGACACTAACTGGGACAGGTTTAATTCTGTCAGCCCTTTAGCAGGTGGCTTTCTCGGATGGCCTCACCCCATTATAGCATGATGCCTGACCACTGTGGCCTCTGACAATGCACTGAACACCACACAGAACTAAACACAAGCACATGGACTGTAACGTTTAGCCAAGCCTGCAGAGCACTGCTTTAGAAAAAGTGGAGTGAAAGCTTTCTTATGCCATAAAATCTCAAAAATATACATTTTGAGGAGGTTTCCTTACGGCAGTGACAATTTATGGCTGTTTCAGTTGTTGTAAATGGAACTGGGACATTTATATTGAACTCAATGGCTCTTCTTGGTTCCCGCCACATTTGATAGATTGAAGTCACAATAAAAAAGAAATACATCAATTACACAAGGCTGGATACATGATTCCCAAGGCCTGGCCTGGTGTATCGTTCCTCATAGCCATATTATTGTTTGCCAGTTGCTATGTTATATGTCCAAAAACCTCCAGACACTGTATCTGCTGGTCCCAGCTACTTACAAGGGGCAAGATATTGCACTGATTTAGTATTTTAACTTATATATGTAGTAAATATGTGACTTTTTAGGACTAAAATGCTGAGGTGTTGTTTAGCAAGCCTGGTTAGTTGGTCTACCAGCATGATCAACCTGACCAAGCTAGACATCCAGCAAGACCAAGTATGACCAAAATACAGAAATGCAACATACACTATGCTGCTCAAGAGCTGGTTACCCAGCTGGCTTACCAGTACAGGGTATGTTTTTGCTTGGATAACCAGCTTTTCAACCACCTTGAGCATCAAAAATCAGCTTAGACCATTTGGAAAGCAGCTACCAGAGCTAAATTGTTTCCAACAGGGTCATCAAACAGGGCTCCACTTGGACTGGTAACAATAGTGGCAGCCTTTTTGGGTACTTACAGAACCCAGAACCACACATAAGAGGTTTTCCACCATAGAGAAGAACCATTTATCCAGGAAAAGTACAACTGTTGTTTAACATGCCTATTTACCACCGTTATTTTATTTACCTTAGCATAAACCAGAGGGCTAAGTTCTGCTTTTATTGGCCTGTTTAGCCACATATTAACACACTGCACTGATTCCCGAGTCTTACTGGACAGTGTTGCTGTCCTCATGTTGTGTCCTCCAAGTGTGATGTGCTGTTAACAAGCTGAAGAGATTGTAGCCGGTTAGCTTTTAGCCTTGCCCCCACTCGCCAGTTTGGCTTTCTCAAGTCTTACTGGTAGAAGAGTGTTTAGCTCCAGTTTGGTTTGACTAAGGTAGTCCAGTTTGTTCTCGAAGAGAGTGATTTAAGGACATATGAGAGACGAGATGATGAAAGCTAGCATGGACTAGAGTTAGCTTGTAGGCTAGCATGGATCCCTGTGGCCTTCCCTGACTTTCAATTGATATTGTGCAGAGTTTGAACACTGGTGTCACTGGTGTTTCACCACTTTGCCAGCTTTGACTGGGATTTCTGTATTGGGCTGGGTCACTTCTATATACCCAACTCTCATCATTCAACCATGCCAAGGATTAGCTAGAGGGGTATAAAGCCCACCAGCACTGGGCAGTGGAGCTGTGGAACTGTGTTCTCTACAACAGGACTTCACCCAGTACCTTTAGGATGAGCTTAGGTGGCAATTGTGATCCAGAACAAATCATCCTGACCTCACTAATGCTCTGATAGATGCAATCATACCCTCACAGCAATGTTTTAACATTCAGTGTAAAACCTTCCCCGAAGAGTAGAGGCTGTTACTGCAGCAAATGAGGACAAAGTCCCTTTTAATACCCTTGATTTTTCAGCTTTTTTAAGGAACTGTTGTTTTAGAGGGCGCTCTGACAACCCTCCGCTGCACAGTTAATTTATACAGCAGTTCAAACCCAGTATAACGATCTCTGGCAGCCCAGCTGCTCTGCTCTCCAAGTGCCATTTGAGCTTAGTTGCTAACCATGCAGCCTAACACATAAGTAAATGAGAGTGCCTCGGGGAAAACTGGGCATTAGGTGTGTTACATTGGTAAATTGAGGTTTTGGGATTAAAGGAATGGTTCTGCCAATAATGCTAACATTGCTAACACAGAATGTAAGTATATAGTCACTGATTAGCATTATTTTAAATAATATCATGCTAATCGCTGAATAGAATACTCTACCCTGCTGAAAATGCTACCTGGCCAGCACAAGCTGGTCAAGCTGGTTGACCAGCACATGGTATGTTCTTGTTTGAGTGTGATGGTTTAGCTGGTCTACCAGAATGATCAGCCTGACCAAGCTAGACAACTGGTATGACCAAGCATGACCAGCAAGACCAAGCATGAGCAAAATACAGAAACGCAACTTTTTACACTATGCTGCTCAAGAGCTGGTTACCCAGCTGGCTTACCAGTATAGGGTATGTAGACCATTAGAAAGCAGCTACCAGCAAAGATCCTGGTCTTGAGCTGGATTTTTTTCAACAGGGTTCCACTGTATATAGCCCACATTATGACTGCTCTTTGATGGGTAACAATAGTGGCAGCCTTTTTGGTACTTATAGAACCCAGAACCATGGAGAAGAACCATTTATCCAGGCCAAGTCCATTTGGAAGTATTTTGAGCATTCAACCATTGCTGGGGGTCTCATTTACTAGAGACCCTCTTCCACAGCTTTCATTCATTGTTAGCAACATTGGTTCTTGGTCCTGGTTCCTGGCTTAACAGTTCGTTCCTAGAGAAAACTTCAATTGGTGTGGAACCATGTGCATTATGTGGAGGTGCTTAACGTTGGGGAGCTTATCACCTTGCATGTGTCATTCATAAAACTCCTTCTTGTGAAGGCTCTTTAAGAAGCCAGCAGTTCTTCAATGGTCCATTGGATGACTAATCCTGGTCCTGGAGATCTACCACCTTGGAAAGCTCACATCCAACACACCTGGCTCTAATATTCAGATACCCCTGAAGGCCATCATTACCTGGATCTGGTGGGTTAGATTAGGGTTGGAGCTAAACTCTACAGGGTGATAGATCACCAGGATCAGGACTGGGCGTGCCTGCTGTGTGGACCCGTTCCAGAGAACCATTTTTGGCACCTTTCTTCATAAGACTGGAACTCTTCATGCATCTTCCATGTTATGACATTCTACTACCAAAACAATATAACCCCCTGATTCTTAAAAGCCAATGCCCAGAGTGACTCTACTTCTGACTAATTGCTTCTCAGATGTGTTGTGCTGTGCCACGTATGCTCCCCAAAAGTTCCTTGGGTGTTTAAACACTGTAGTTACTATATCATATAATTATGACTTTGCCATCAATCACCTTTTGGTCCTAATGCATCATTAACCCAACAAATAGTTCCCATATGTTCCTTCAAGCCCAGTTGTATTCATGCCACATGCTTTACGGCAGACTTGTGTGAGCCATGCTTCATATGCCCCCCTCACCTCGTGGCCTACATCATGTTTTATGGATCGGGTCGTATTTGTTAGTTGAGGACCCTTCGATAATTCATTGTGAATATGTTCTTGTAGGCCTTCTCAAAGTTCTGCAGTAAACAGCACTTCAGGCTCTTTAGGTAACCGCAGCCCATAATCTACTACGACAACCGCCGGCTCGCCTGCCCGTTCCAGCGCTTCCTTAAACGCTGACGTCTTTATTTTTTCCGCGCTCGCTCATAATTCCGGGCCGGAATCCCCCGTAGCACATTAACTTCTCCTTACTTCACGTCATGCTGATTTCCGTCTGCCAGCAGCAGACAATTTTATGCCTTTCACACCCAATTGCCCAGACGGTCCAGAGCAGAGGTAAGCCTCTCGACAAACTTTTTTGTTATTCCACGCTCCTCATTAGACTCATCCAGCGGCGAGCCTCGCTAAACACAAAAGCTGGATAAACGCACCTGCATTTACAGCTCTCATTATTGTCATTTGGGCGCCCCTGCTTGGTAGTGGCACTTCGGAGGGACTCTAAATGGGGCCTAATGAGGTGCGGGGCTGATAATGAGCCTGTCCGGAAGATGATGAGGATGATGACGATGGCTGTTATTCCCCAGATTTTGAAGTGGCTCATTGTGCCAAACTCCCACTGGCTCAGGTGTGAAGCAACTGCCAGACCACAATATGTTGAGGAGCCATAAGGTAAGCACCATTTGCAACAATTACCTTAATATCACTGTTTAAACACACTCAGGTGTAAAAAAGTAAAAAAGAAATGCTTTAATTTATATGTTTGAAAGTTTTCTCGGTTTCATTTAGACGGTGAGGCTCTAAAAATGAGGATAAGAGCAGTATTCTGTAGCATTTTTACCTTAAAACCACAGCTGATATGATGCTGTGCTGATTATGGACCTGTGACAGGGAGAGAAACATACTCAACTTGGAGAAGTTGGCAGAAAAAGCTTGTAAGAATTGTCATATTTGGTGAAAATACTGTAATATTACTCCACCGTCTCAATCCACATGCTTATTTGCTTTTTATTGCTGGTTCTATAGCTCTCAGAAGTCCAAAAATATATAAAAAGCCACTCCTAGAGGGGTGGCTCAATGGCAAATTTCACTTCCCAACTGTAGGGGGAGCACAGGAGCAAGAAATAGAAATTCTCACATACTGCTGCTTTAAATATGGTACCATTAAAAAACAGTTACTCAAGTATTTCCACTCCTGCATTGCTGTATATACACTATACTACTCCTGGGTAGAGCCTCCTTCAGCTTCATTTCTTCGTAGCCTAGATTACCAAATTCTGGTTAATGTAGAATGACCCCTCCAGTCCTCCAATTACCCAACCCACTCGTTAGTACTGTCCCCATCACATGTGATGCTCCTAACACTGGAAGGGTGCCATTGGGCAACCAACGTACTCAGAGGAAAGCACTGGGTACCCAGCTTTGATGCTTGGCTGGTAGATGCCCACCTGGGCACAGCAAGGCCAACTGTGCTCTTTCAGGCTTCGGCTGCTGATGGCAGGCAGCCTGAGATTCGAACCAGTGATCCTTAGGTCATAGTGGCAGCACCTTTGTCCACTGGACCACTCGGCGTCTCATGAATCTCCCATTCTACCACATCCCAAAGGTGTTTTACTGGATTCAGACCTGGTGACTGGGAAGGCTGTTCTCTGCTGTTGTAGCCCATCCACTTCAATGTTGGACAACTGTACAGAGTGGTAGTCTGAGTTACTGTAGCCTTTCTGTCAGCTTCAAACACTCCACCACTGTTCATTCTGTGTTGACCTCTCTCATCAACATGGCAATTCCATCTGCAGAACTGCTGCTCACAAACCAACAACCATGTCTTATTTTTATTCACTGTATGTTGAAATAAGCCAAGAAATTCTAAGATGGTTTATTTTGACTTTACCATCAAAAACACATGGGGAAAACGTCAGAAAAATGTAAGAACAAGAACAACCTCAGACGTCCAAGGGTTAACATCATGGAAAGGAGCTGAGCACCCGTAACTATCCATAATAGGCCCAGACTGTCCTTTTTCTGAGTTGGATTAACAGGCCCAGAGAACATCATCCACCTTCTAATGCCGTCTCAATATTTCAAGTCTAGAAAGGCTTCAGCGCACTCCCAATATGCTAAAGTGAACCAAAGTAAACAACCAAAAGACATAATCCTCCAAAAAAGGCCATCCAAAATGGAAGAGCAGACATACAAATTAGGATACTTTGCTATGGAAAATGAATCTCCCATCACAGTGGAATAACATAACATTTGGCAGCGTATAGAGGAATTTTGTAAGTTATTTTTTAGCTTAGCCCGTAGCGAGCCAAGTTGTCTGTCAGAAAAGACACTCTTTAGACTTATATGTACACCGGTCAGGTTAGAGCACCTTCGGATAGAGTGTTCCTGCTGTGGAAACTCAAGCCCTGCTGTATTTATTCTGTGCTAATCACAGCTGCCTGTCGTGTTTGAGACTGTGATGGGTGACTGGTGTGACCAAAAGTTAAGCAAAGTCTTACGGTCTGATAGGACCCTCGCGGTCAATAAGGTTTTTCTCTCTTTATTGAGGTCACTGATGCGTAACTTTCCAAAACGTTAACCCCTACATGCATGAACGAGGCCTAGGGAGATTTTCCTATGGTTATTTTTTTTTCATGATCATGAACCAACTCCGTCTTGTGTACCTCACATTCCTTTACTCGCCTAAGGACACTCCCCACCAAGGATACTCTAGAAACATCTGACTGATTGTAATCCAGTATCTGACACAGAATTTGAGAATCCTGCCAGAAAATAAAAGCCTGCAGCTGTGGATACACCACTGTCAATCAATATGCAGTCTGAAACCTCCACGAAATCCTAATCAGGTTTTCTAGCAATCAACTCCATCAAAATTCTGATTTTATTATAATGTATTATGGCAAATTTTAGAGCTTTAGACATTATTTAGAGAAGCAGCAATATCAATTTATCAGTTTCTTCTATGTCGAGGTAGAGGGTGGGTATAGAAGTTTGCAGGTCAGCAACAACCTGACTTAAGTAGTACTTAAGGCTTAAAAATCAGGGCCGATCTTGTTCCCAGAACCCTAAACCCTGACCTGCTTGAAGTAGCTGTTAGAAATGGGTAACAGTGGTGGTCATAAATGGATGCTCATGGTCAGCAACAGTACTCAAATAGGCTGTTATAATCAAACAATGATAGTTTAGCATTAACAGACCCAAAGTCTGACCAGCAGGACCACTGGACTCACTGTTGACCCAGGGCAGGTTGATGCCAATTACTGACCCTGTGTGATGATCCTCAGCAGAAATCGATATTCATCAGACCAGGCTACATTTCTCTAGTCTTCAGCTGTCCAGGGTGGGTGAGCCTGTGCTGAGCCACTGCAGCCTCAGCTTTCTGTTCTTGGCTGAAAGAAGTGGAACCTGGCCTGATCTTCTGCTTTAAGATTTGACGTGGGGAAAACATCAAGGCTTAATTGCACATCCTATTAGGTTCTTTAGGTCCTTATTTATTTTATTTAGGTCTTAATTAGCTCCTTTTCTAGCTTTTCCCTCCATTTAAATGAATAACAACCATCAATTCTATCAGTTTATTATACTTTAATGCCTTGTTTGCTCAAGAGAGAAGAAGGTACATAAGGTCACAGGTCAGCAGCTACCTGAGTTGTGTATTCATGGGTTAATAGGCAGGCCCAAGCCTCTTCCAAGGCCTCATGCCCCACGTAAACAAGCTCCATACGATTTGGCATGGTATGAATGGGTATGTGGGGAGTGCTCCAGGTGGCCACTGCCTCACTCCCTGCCTCAGGAAAATAAACACCCTTAAATCACCGCAGCCCAGAGAGTTCCCGAAGTCACAACCACTGATGCTGAAGTCATGGTCCAAGTCCGGCCTCCTCCGAGTGCCTGCTGAGTTCCTGAAGAATGGCCGGGGCTCAGAAATCCCCTGCCGCGAACGTAATGTGAGAGAGCTCTCTGGAAAAGAGAGCAAGTACTGTTTTAGAAGGCTAAAAATGTTCGTATCTGCGAGGGGGTTCAGAGTGCATGATGCTTTTCTATACTGCAGCTATTTGTACCTACACGATCCGGCAAGGACGAGCCCGGAGAGCACCCCAGAGAGGAAATGTCCTGTTTTCAGAATCATGTCTCACTTCCAATGGCCATATTACAGCAGCCACATAAAACAGTGTTTTCCTTGGAAAACAGGTTCTGCCCAATGCACACCCGCCACCCCCCATCCCACCCCCCCAAAGTCCGTGCCAAAACATACCGGCTCAGTGCGTATAAGAGGATATGCTTAAAGACAGGCGGGTTGTGACCACAATAAATAGACCTCATTAGAGATATTTAAAAAAGAAAAAAACATTAATTGCAGGCTTGTTTCCACAAGAGAACATCAAGAGGACTGAGTCATGGAGCTGCTTTTGATTTATTTATAAATGACTTTTATCATTTTTTTTAAACGTATGGCTTCACCAAAGCTTCCACGTCCCGTTTCAACAACATAACATAAATTCAGATTAATAAAGAATCTGCCGATGCACTTCTTCAGAAATATCAATGCTAATGGAAGCAGCAGACTGAAAGCGCAGACTAAGACAGGTCCTCCCTTGTTTATTTGGTGCCTGCAGATACACTCTGGCTTAAAAATGACCTCTTCTGCAAGGCTTCTCCAGAAGAGAACTATATTTACTCAGTAACACTTCAGAACGCTTCAGTCATAAATGTGTAATTTCTCACAATGAGGAGTAAATATCATTCTCAGACGGGAAAATCGCATTTCAAAGCCAAAACATTTGACCAAAATGTTCTGGTAGTAACATCATGAACTTATGAGCCATAAAACAGGGCTGGGCTGATTCCACAAGGCCTTTTTGAAAGCATACTTATATAATATATACTATACACACTAATATTTGTGGACATCCCTTCTAATGAATGCTGCCAGGCGTGGGCTAGAGGGGTATGAAGCCCCCCAGCATTGAGCTGTGGAGCAGTGGAAGAACAACAGTGTTCTCTGGAATGATGGATGGTGCTCAATCCAATTCTTTTGGGATGAGTTGAGGAGTTGAGGATGAGGTGGGGTGGTGATCATCTTCCAACATCCTGACCGCATTAACGCTCTTGCTCCTCCAAAATCAAGTTGAAAGCCTTCTTCCCTGGACAGTAGAGACAGTCACTCCAACAAAAGCAGGATAAACTCTTTTTAAAATCCTTGATTTCGGAAGAAACAATCAAAAAATGAACAGGTGTCCCAAAACTTTTGTCAAATAATGTACATTCTTTATACAGCACTGGAGTCCACTGCAAGGAAGAACACATTGTAGTAATCCCACATTCAGGTACAGTAGGGATTTGGTCTCCATGGCTCTTTATGTTCTTCTTGGTTCTGGTCCATTAAGCACACAGGCTTGGATCTTGGCTCACGTGCCACGCAAAGGTTCTCAGACGATGTCGGCAACGAGCAAATACTGAATATACTGTTCTAAAGGGTGTTTGAGTAATGTATTGTATATTGTCGCTGTCAGATCAACGCGCTGAATCTTTTCCAACTGCTATTAACGCAACGTTACTGAAAGCTCAACACGCTTGGAGGAGAACACTAACCACCAGTTCTGTTATATCAGCATACAGTCGCCCAGACTGCTTTGCACCATGATGAGTGATGGGAGGAGGGGGGAGGCGCCAATTACGTTTGTTTGGGTTAACAGCCATGGACGGCCATTGAAAACCATTGAAATTTGGGTGATCTTGGCAGCCGCCTTCTAAACAAGAAAAAACAGGCAAGCCTAGTTTTGCCGGACCGCCATTGGCTGGATAAAATGGTCAGTGGCATTTCAACAATAGGGAGTTTGGGACCTTTTTTGTGGAAAAGGTTCTGTGGCATAAAATGACCTCTATTCTGTTTCTTGTAGCATTTTAATATGACCCAGCCTGGTAAAGGACTCCAGCCTTGCCAACAGATAACACCACTATCTGCTAGTGAGCTATCACACCATGTGGGAGACTGGGGCTCGATTCCCGGTCTGGGTGACTATGCTGCGCTACACCAATAAGAGTCCCTGGGCAAGACTCCTAACACTACGTTGTCCCACCTCTGTAATAGGAGTAACCTTGTAAGTCGCTCTGGATAAGAGCGTCAGCTAAATGCCGTAAATGTAAATACTAGTGTTTAGATGTGAAGGGCCCGGGACCTCACGAACATGGCTTTGGACCACAGCTATGCTAGCAATGCTTGGCAAGGCCGGCGTTTACCGCGGTAGCAATGCTAACTGACCAGTAGATGTGTCGGGCGAGACCATCGGCAACATGGTAGTGGTGCTGATGCTGGGCGAGGCCGACTAAAACAAAGGTCGGTGGTCGTTGGGGTAGCGATGCCAACATCACAGTAGTAGGACAGCGGCCAGCACACCGCTAATACCGCAGTAGCCATGCTGAGTCACCGTGCTATCGCTAATTGCTTTGACGCACACATTGTTGCACACATTACCACTTTCCTTTCCAAGCAGAATTCACGCAAGGAGACCTGACCTCCTGACCTCAGCTTACCTAAGATTTAAGCTCCTCTCAGCAGCACAGATGCCTGCTAGCTTTGTGGCTAAATGTAGTCTTGAGACTGTCAGTATCAGGAAATGTATCTTCTAGGCAAACAAGAGGCGGTTCCTGCCAGTTTCAAGGTTCGTCTGTCAGTCAGGAAGTGAAACTGACCCTGGGCGGTCCGGCAAATAAAAAAAAACTTATTCTATTTCAAAATATTGTAAGCCTGAAGGTTCTACACCAATAAGAACTGATCAGTTGTTGCTGTAAGTCGCATCCCAAGGAAAATAAGAGCTTTCAGCTTATCACAGAGCTCAAAGATGGACGAGGTACAAGCAGTCAGCCCACCTCAGAAGATCTGTTTGCGTGTTTTGGACGGGTTTCTAATGAAATCAAGTCCAGGTCCAAGTCCAATGAGTAGATGTTGGCAGTGCTTGTTATATTACTCTTGCTTTTCTGGAAAATCCCTTTGCCACCATTGTATAGGATATACTGGAACGGTTGGTTAGATAGGGAACCGTCCCTGTGGGCACATGCGGTCCAACTGGTCTCACCATTGCCTGAACGTGATGGACAGATCTGACTGCACAAGAAGAAAGGTCTTTCATTTACCAGTAGGGAGCAAAATCCTAACTGAGGGTTAGTGTTTTCCTGAAATCGGAGGATAAGAGAATCAAACACTGGGTCCTTGTTCGGGATTGGATGGAGCTCATGGCGCTAATAGTCATGACTCAGTTTCGTTACCCATGAGGGATGACAATGTTCCAAAGCATCATGGGACAAGCTCCAAGTTTCAGCTGGGCTTTTCGCATGAAAACTGCTACTTGTGTGGCGTATTTTCATGGAGAGTGGATGACTGATGATTGACGACACCAATGGCTGGTCTGCTCTATCCGGTGGAGGGTTGTATTGATTACAGTACGGCTCCTCGACAGGTGGTGCGGTCTGTTTTATCCAGAGCTGTGCGGCGGACGAGTCTGTCTCGTTCGCTGTAGTGGAGGGTAGGAGGGTCCGCCCATGCTGAATCTGTTATAACTGGCTTTGAACATGTTTAGAATACCGCTGATCCTCCAGCCAGCGCCTTGTATTCCTCCATAGACTTTATAAATAATGCTTAATTGAAACTGTCCAGCTGTCAGAATAATTACATGCCTGTTCAGCATTTGGTCTTAGTTATGTTCTACAAGGCTGAACGATGGGTTTTTCATTCATAGTCATTTTCATTTCATTTCATAGTCAAAATAAGCATCTGAATGGAAAAAGAAACAAATACTTCACTGGAAACCGCAGACACCTGTCAACACATCAACACATCAGCAAACCTTACATCTCCAAAAATGCTCTTAACTTGCACTTGCTCTTAATGCACAGGGACATGTTCCACGTATTTTCATTTCTATTGGTTCAGTCACTATTGGTATATTCCTCATTAAATGTTGGTTCTATTGGTCTTTTCTCCATTAAATGCAGGTTCCATTGGTATATTTTTCATTAAACGTTGGTTCTATTTGCATATTCTCCATTAAATGTTGGTTCTATTGGTATATTTTTAATTAAATGTTGGTTCTATTGGTATATTTTTCATTAAATGTTGGTTCTATTGGTCTATTCTCCATTAAATGTTGTTTTTATTGGTATATTCTTCATTGAATATTGGTTCTATTTGCATATTCTTCATTAAATGTTGGTTCTATTGGTATATTTTTCATTAAATGTTGGTTCTATTGGTCTATTCTCCATTAAATGTTGTTTTTATTTGCATATTCTTAATTAAATTTTGGTTCTATTTGCAAATTCTCCATTAAATGTAGGTTCCATTGGTATATTCCTCATTAAATGTAGGTTCTATTGGTATATTTGTCATTAAACGCTGGTCCTATTGGTCTATTTTCCATTACATGTTGGTTCTATTGGTCTATCCCCTGTTAAATGTTGGTTCTATTGATATATTCATCATTAAATATAGGTTCTATCAGTATATTCTTCATTAAATGTTTTTTTCTATTGGTTTATTTTTCATTAAATGTTGGTTTTATTGGCCCATTCACTAATAATTGTTTATTAGTACATTCCCATAAAGGTTAGTTCAACATCGTTTTTTTTTTGCATCTATTTGTCCATTATTCTGTTGGTTATATTAGTCCATTTAAATATTGGTCCATTAAACTGGTAAATGTTGGTTCTATTGGCCCATTTCTATTACATGTTGATTATACTGATTCATTCAACATTGGTCCACTAAATATGTCCAATGTAATAGCTGGTGTTCTGAAAATGTGAAAAAAAATTAAACTGTAAATAAACAATTATACAATCGATGCTACTGATTGAAAAAAGCTTTATTTAATGTGTTTTCCAAGAAGTGACAGTTCATATTTCAATAGGAAGATATATCAGGGTTAAAGTTGAGAAATGTTGTGGAATTTTATGAAAAAGGGCACATTTGGGTGTAGTATGCCTACAGACATGCAGCTAAAATTCATTAGCTTACTAAGATAAATTACCACACACACACACACACACACACACATGCAGCACTGAAGCTGAAGTCTGTTTTAAATGACATTATTAATTTTAGGGTTTCACCAGAGGTTGCACTTTATATATACTGTATATCTATAATGAACGGTCATTAATGTAGCCACTACAAGAAAGCTGACTCAGCCAGGCATCCTTTAAACCTGGAAAGTATTTATAGTATAAATGTAAAGTATTATTTAACGGGTCGCATCTATCTACTAACCTCTACTCACTAACTAACCTCAGGTCACCTTCCGGTCACTGATCACTCACAGTAATTTGCCTATATTAGCATCTCTAGCTCTGAAACGACAGCCAGAACATGTTAATGTCTGCTTCAATCTACAGAACATTTGCGGAACATCTCTCTAAGCTCCAAAAAGGCCAGTGGCTTTCAGCTAATCCACACTTGGAATCAGAAGACGGCCAGCTAATAGGAACCGCTAATGTTAGCACGCAAAAATGAGCGAGCCGCTTACGCACTGAGCCAACACAGATGCCATAAAATGGGAAAAACTTTCTAAAAAGGCTAAATAAATGCTTAGCTGGTACAAAAGCAGCCTGTTTCTGGACACTGATGTCTTTGGATTTGAAATCAGAGCTTTCAGAACACGCCTTTCCCTCCTCGTCATTATGGTGTTATGCATGTTGGTTCTATCAGTATATTCTTCAAAAAATGTTGGTTCTATTGGTCTATTTTCCATTACATGTTGGTTCTACTGATATATTTGTCATTAAATGTAGGTTCTATTGGTATGTTCCTCATTAAATGTTAGTTCTATTGATATATTCATCATTAAATGTAGGTTCTATAGGTCTGTTTTTCATTAAATGCTGGTTATATTGATATATTCTCCATTAAATGTAGGTTCTGTTGGTATATTCCTCATTAAATGTAGGTTCTTTTGGTTTATTCTTTATTAAATGTAGGTTCTATTGCTTTATTCTTTATTAAATGTAGGTTATGTTGGTATATTCTCCATTAAATGTAGGTTCTTTTGCTTTATTCTTTATTAAATGTAGGTTCTATTGGTATATTCCTCATTAAATGTAGGTTATATTGGTATATTCTCCGTTAAATGTAGGTTATATTGGTATATTCTTCATTAAACGTTGGTTCAATTGGTTTATTTTTCATTACATGTTGGTTCTATTGATATATTCCTCATTAAATGTAGGTTCTATTGGTACATTCTTCATTAAATGTAGATTCTATAGGTCTGTTTTTCATTAAATGCTGGTTATATTGGTATATTCTCCATTAAATGTAGGTTCTATTGGTATATTCTTTATTAAATGCCGGTAATATTGGTATATTATTTATTAAATGTAGGTTCTATAGGTCTGTTTTTCATTAAATGCTGGTTATATTGATATATTCTCCATTAAATGTAGGTTCTGTTGGTATATTCCTCATTAAATGTAGATTCTTTTGGTTTATTCTTTATTAAATGTAGGTTCTATTGCTTTATTCTTTATTAAATGTAGGTTATGTTGGTATATTCTCCATTAAATGTAGGTTCTTTTGCTTTATTCTTTATTAAATGTAGGTTCTATTGGTATATTCCTCATTAAATGTAGGTTATATTGGTATATTCTCCATTAAATGTAGGTTATATTGGTATATTCTTCATTAAACGTTGGTTCAATTGGTTTATTTTTCATTACATGTTGGTTCTATTGATATATTCCTCATTAAATGTAGGTTCTATTGGCACATTCTTCATTAAATGTAGGTTCTATAGGTCTGTTTTTCATTAAATGCTGGTTATATTGGTATATTCTCCATTAAATGTAGGTTCTATTGGTATATTCTTTATTAAATGCTGGTTATATTGGTATATTATTTATTAAATGTAGGTTCTATAGGTCTGTTTTTCATTAAATGTAGGTTATATTGGTATATTCTCCATTAAATGTAGGTTCTGTTGGTATATTCCTCATTAAATGTAGGTTCTTTTGGTTTATTCTTTATTAAATGTAGGTTCTTTTGGTTTATTCTTTATTAAATGTAGGTTCTATTGCTTTATTCTTTATTAAATGTAGGTTATGTTGGTATATTCTCCATTAAATGTAGGTTCTTTTGCTTTATTCTTTATTAAATGTAGGTTCTATAGGTCTGTTTTTCATTAAATGTAGGTTATATTGGTATATTCTCCATTAAATGTAGGTTCTGTTGGTATATTCCTCATTAAACATTGGTTCTATTGGTCTATTTTCCATTACATGTTGGTTCTATTGATATATTCATCATTAAATGTAGGTTCCTTTGGTACATTCTTTATTAAATGTAGGTTCTATAGGTCTATTTTTCTATTTTTGGTTTATTGGTTTATTTTTCATCTATCTAAAATTGAGCGAGCCGCTTACGCACTGAGCCAACACAGATGCCATAAAATGGGAGAGAAAACTTTCTAAAAAGGCTAAATAAATGCTTAGCTGGTACAAAAGCAGCCTGTTTCTGGAGACTGATGTCTTTGGATTTGAAATCAGAGCTTTCAGAACACGCCTTTCCCTCCTCGTCATTATGGTGTTATGCATGTTGATGCATTGGTATTACAAACCCAGCTCGATTGCATGCTCTTTGTTAGAGGACGTGATGAATACGCCGAGCTGAACTGCAATGGCGTGTCTGCTGAAAGCGTCCTACTCCGAGAGCACAAACTTTCGGCGAACAGAAGAGCCTTCGGTTCAGTTTTTTCAGGCCGCTGCATGGAGACAGATGGAAAAGAGGCCTTTGTACTATATTTCACTGCAATCGCAGCCTCAGACGGGCTCAACTGTCTGCAGAAGAGTGAAGCGGATGGGCGCGGATGGACAAAGCACCTATACAACGAGGTATTAATGTCTTAAAGAATAGACGTCCACTCTGTCCACAAGTGTGAAATATAATAACCGATATGCCCTGCGCCCTCCGAGATCTCAGGAGGCCAAGGTGTTTTAGTCTTCTCGCTGCTTGCTCTAGCAGAAGCTTCTAGGGAAACTCGGTCCAGGAACATTGCCTGGCTTGGCAGAGAGGCGCACACCCAATATGCTGTCCAACAGAAAGTGCGGCCCATTGGAGACCATTTCATCCACTCCGTCTTAGGGCCAGGTTTATAAAAGCCTTCAGCACATGGTAAAATAGTTTGCACTTGCCGTTACGGTAGTATGATCAACGATCGGCTGACGCGCGGAAAACACCTACGACGAGGCCGCTGTTGGTTTCTGCATGTGCTAAATACGCTACTTTTGGAAACCAGGTCCTTTGAGTGGATTGCTGCGTTTCACCAGTCATCACCAGCCTTCGGTGGACTTTTTACATATTGTGTTTGGCCCATAACACATAGTCAATTCTCGTCAAATGACCTCCTCCATTTGTAATTAAGCAGTGTAAATATAGCACTGGAAGAACTCCACTGCACCCGACCGGCTGCTAATAGCATTCCCATTCCACTCTCATTAAAGGCTCGGGTTGTTTCGCTGTAGCTCCCCAGGCATGACGAAGTCTTGTGAAGGCGTGAAGGCAGCACTGTCTGTCTGGCTCGGGGCTACGAGATAGAGAACCCTGTCCCACGATTCGCCACGAAGCTCTGGAACACAAGAAGCTTCGTCTACTGGTCTGTTAGCGCTGTGCTACAACGTAATGACTGGGTACCATAAAACACATTCCCGAACAGTCAGCGCTGGCCCTTTTTGCAGGGTCCCTCGCAGAATGAGAGCAGAGCAGCCTGGACCATTTAACACACTCCTCCTCCCTTGCTGTTCAGATAGCCTTTTAATAGGGATGACATCAGCCCAGAACCTGACCTCTCGTAAAAGCCGCAAAGCACGGGCTGTCTGCCCTCCACCGATTCTCCTCACAAAACCAGACGCGTGCTGTATCTGCGCCTCCGTCTCACCTCCTCTCGTGCCGAATGATTATAAATCAATTACCAGATGCAACGTAATTCCAGATTGATTGACAGCGACGTTTGGATGGGCCATGATTGGCCAATAAATGCATTCGGTGTCCTCCACAGGTAGTTGGATTCTTGGAGATCAGGGATTTGAACTCCTCTCCCAGGTCTAATGGAAGATTGCAGGATCATCCAGGGCCCTGGATGGGATTCCTCAACAGGATCCACGGTTTCACTGCTTCTGCTGTGAAGGATGATGGATAACTGATGGATAGAGCGAACATCTCCAGGAAACCAAATCAAATGCCTTAGTCAGTTCCCACTCATAAACAAGGTCTACCTCTATCACACAATGCTACCAGACATGTGAAGCACTGCATTTTTCATTACATGTTGGTTCCATTGATATATTCTTAATTAAATGTAGGTTCTATTGGTATATTCTTAATTAAATGTAGGTTCTATTGACATATTCTTAATTAAATGTAGGTTCTATTGGTCTGTCCTCCATTAAATGTAGGTTCTATTGGTCTATTTGTCATTAAATGTTGGTTCAATTGGTATATTCTTAATTAAATGTAGGTTGTATTGGTCTGTCCTCCATTCAATGTAGGTTCTATTGGTATATTCTTCATTAAATGTTGGTTCAATTGGCACCTAGGAGCTCAACACACTTGGAGAAGAACTCTAACAAACCAGTTCTATTATGTCAGCTAACAGACACCTACACTGGCTCTCACTATGCTAGCACCATCCACTCTGAAAGAGTTCAGGAGGTCAATCATGCTCTAATGGCCTCTAAGGCATCACAGTAGAACCTACAATCTTCCAATGACTGACTCAACGCACAGAAGGTTGCCGCCATAACATCAGCACAACCCACCTAATACTGAGTCCACTGTTACAATGTTCTTATCTACCGCAGGTTCTTCTCAGCTCCACATATCAGCCTCCCAAGTATTTCACCTTCATCTTCTCGCTCTGGCTTGACTAGAAGGTAGAAGTCTGGTATGTGTGGCGTTTCCCCTCCACTGTACCGCCCAGGCCGCTGGCCAAGGTGACCCGAGAAAGTCTCCTGTCACTCTTTAATTCCGCTTTAATATACTGAGCGCTGGAGAAAATAAACCCCTCTTCCTCCTCTGGCTTCTGGAGAACCTGCTAGCTTCCAAAAAGGCCTTCTTCCTTTTTTTTAACGCTTCCATTCTATGCCGTCTCGCCCCTTCCAGATCAAAATAAAGCTTCTGTAGAAAGATAGCATGGGAACCGCTAGCCCTTTTGGCTTTCTGTCACAGTTAAAAAAGGTGATATAAACTCAGCGCTAAACTTTCTGAGCTTTGAGAGCCTTTGACTGATGGATTGATGTCTCCAGACCCCAGCTCTAAACACTTAAGTCAATGTTCTTCAGGAGACTCAGATGACTTTAAATCACTGTAAGCCTCGGGGCTTCGATCAACATCAGAGGAAAATAATCGGAAACCTTGTTTATTCTTCAAGCGCAATGGAAATGTCTGGTGCTTGTTCGCCGGAGCTACCTGGACGCGTTTCAGAGGCATCGTCCAGAGTTCATTCTTGAAGTCCCAAGTTCAGCAGGAGGAACGTGGCCTTGCTCCACCCAACTTAATCCAAAATTGAGAACACATCTTGTTATGGAGAGTCCATGTCTGCTAGCGATTAATGTCAAAACATGAGCCACAGCAGTACACAAAGGCAGAGGGGAGTATAGGAGGAGTCCACTTTGCAGAGCAATCTACATTTAAGAGCTGGACAACAGACATGAAGCAATTATCAATGTTTGCTTTCCAGCACATGAACATATTCCCAACGCAGCCGTGAAGCACAACAAGCTTTGATTCTGGACAATGAATTAATCAATACTTGACCGGGTACGTCCAGCTGGATGCAGCAGCTTGGTTTATAGTCTGCTAATCACCGTGTTCTTCTTCTGGATCTTTTGTTTAACTGTGACAAAAACCAACAGTTGCAACAGTTTATGCAATCAGTTCCTATGACACAAATTCCACATTTTTCAGGCCTGAGCCCACGTTTTTGGGATCCAGTTGGTTTCTTTTTCAAGCCTCGCCAGTTCGGCTCTGATCTCCGTGAAAGCCAAGGCCAAATCGTCATTGATGATGATCTTCTCGAATAAGTAGCCGTATTTGTTCTCCATTGCCTGGGCTGTGTTAATCATATCCTCAAAGTCTGCATCCTGAAAAAAGATGTGACAAATGGGTTTTTCATGTGTAGTACTGCCAGCTCCAAAAGCACAGATGTAGCTTAGCAGAAGTATATAGCTGATTGGGGCTTCATGAAATGGACATCCAACAAAGCCTTTGGACATTACAATGATGCCATATTAATATTGAAATAGTGTGCATTGAGAGCAGACACTGATTATTACACTGATATTACACTGATATTCCAATATAGACTTAAAGAACACATTCTATATATATATATATATATATATATATATATATATATATATATATATATATATATATATATATATATATATAGATCAGCTTCCCTTCCCATATAGTACTTTGCAGGTCTATAATCCCAGGCTGTAGGCCATCTGCTTCTCCGTATACTGTAACATTAGCCCCCCTTCAACGGTCAGGACCCCACAGGACTGACTACGACAGAGCAGGTAGGTAGTATCTGGGCGGTGGCTCAGCATTCTCAGCACTGCAGTGACACTGACTGTAATGGTGGTGGCGATTGTATCCTCTAGTCCTTCATCAGAGCTTACAGAATGCTGCCCACATAACGCTATTGGCTGGATATTTCTGGTTGGTGGACTGGTGGACAGTCCTGTGGGGTCCTGATCGTTGAAGAACAAGGAGAAGGAGGTGAACGTTAAAGTATGTGGAGAAGCAGATGGACTACTGTCTGGATTTATATACCTACATTAGAAACATGCTCCTGATCAGGCTTGTTTAGATGTTCCTTTGCAAACATCAGCCGCTGCATTTTGTAGCTGTTGCCGCACAGTAGAACAGTGCACCAACACTCCAGCAGTGCTGAACATGGTGTTGGTCTTCCAGACCTCAACATGATCCATTACTGTTCCTGTAATTTCCATTTTTTTGTGCATTACAAACTGAGGAGACTCTTCTGAGGCTATCTTCTTATAGTCTTCTCCTGCTTTCTGGACATACATTGTGTTCATGTTCAGGTTGTTAGACAGCTGTTTAGAAGAACCCATGGCTGCTGATTGTTGGGGGACGGTTTGAGGAACCTTTAATAAAGCCTAGAAATTTGAATCACCTGACTTTCCCTAGTGATGAGCATGAACAAGCCATAGCCATAACAAGAGACCTTGGCTAAAGTAATCTCTTGGGGTGTCCAAACTTTTGCATTGTGCTCCTTTCCTTTCCTTTTTTTTACTCTACATCCTTCTTTACTGTAGATACTCTAGATGTTTCATTTCCTAGAGAAGACTCAGACCAGTCATACTGGTTGAAGACCATGGGCCCTGCTGTTAGATCTTGACCAAAGCAATGTCCAAATGGTCCTTGTTAAACCACTGGTTTAATGGAGTCTGGCACGTTGAGTCCAAGGTTAATATGGAAAGATGAGCAGCACTTTCTGCACCGTAGGGCACCTCAGAGCATGGTAGTATGTGAAACTGCATCCAGGTGCGTAGGGGATGACCTAAGGTTTTTTTATAAGACCCCTGAGTGGCTTAAGGTGGGCCGGTTCACAGCATGACCCATCTGGGGCTCAGTGGGGTCAGCGATGATCTTGACAACCAAATGGCCTGAAACCCCTGATGCTCCCCCCAAAACTTCACCAAGCCCGAGGAGCTGAGGACAGAAGAACCTGTTTCAGCGCCCCGGGAGCACACCTGCAGCCCACCCTGTAACAGTTTTAAAAGGGACCTTTGCCATCAGAAGTCAGGGAGGCCTGGAGAAGGTCGAGACACACTAGGTCAGGACACCTGACCCTGTCCAGCTTGGGTGTGGACGGGACTCAGGCAGGGGTTTAAAGGTAGTGTGTTAGAGGAGAACATATGTCGAGGTGTTAAATTCTAGATTTAGAATCAGATGTTGGGCTTTTCACTGGTGGTTTGTGACTGTGGAGTGCATCAGCATGGCCACCACCTTCAGATACTGTCTCCAGAACGTTCAGTCTGGACTCACTTCCCAATGGTCATTGTTTTATGGTCTGGATGATTTTCTAACTGTTGGTTTAAGCTCATATTTGAACTCTTTTGGCCCAAAGGTAAAAGGTTTGAATGCTAATGGGTTCTAACTGGTCCAGATGTAAAGTCATTCAGAGTTTTTTGGTGTGGAGATCCTTCCCGCCTTTTCTTTAAAATGCTGATGAATGGAACCACCACAGCACAGTTACAGCCATTTAATTTACCATGCAAACCCACCAATCTCAATCTGATGGCCAGGATTCGAACCCAGGCAGCATATTCCTATCCACTTTGTATCACAGCTTTCTGGGAGGGAGCTTTTAGAGGCATTGAACTCTGTAGATATCTAGTTAGTCACCATCTCTCTAAACTCTGATCAGCCATAACATTAGTACCACTGACAGGTGATGTGAAAACCATTGATTATCTTCATCTACAGTGGCTCAAAATGGACAAGCATAAGAATCTGAGCCAGACTGGGTCAGAACATCTCCAAAACCTCAGGCAGGTCTTGTGGGGTGTTCCTGGTACGCAGTGGTCAGAACCTGCCAAAAGTGCCCCAAGGAAGAGCAATGGCAACAGGGTCATCGGCACCTACGGCTCACTGATGTGATCCATGGAGGTCCCACCTCACAACTTACAGGACTTACAGGACGCCTTGGGACAGAGGTCTTGTAGAGTCCATGTCTCGAATGGTCAGATCTGTTGTGGCCAGACTAGAGGGACCTATGCAATATTAGGCAGGTGGTACTAATGTTGTGGCTGATCTGTACATGTGGTGCTGTTGTGGACTGGTAGGCTGCAGCTGTTCGGAGTAAGGCAGGTAACACAGTGACTGTCAGAGGTCAGTACATCTGTGGACAGGAGAACAGCCCTACCGAAAACATCCTCGTGGGTGTCGTCTCATCGCGGCTGGACAGGATCTTAGCTTTTCTCCGACTGAGCCGGAGCTGTTGCATGGCCGGAGGCTTCACGAACACCACATATGGTTTGAATTCGCCTGTGTACAACGTCTTCACAGCCTTAAAGCGGAAAACAGAAGCGGAGATAGCAGTTTGGTTAGCATGTTCAGGGAAACGTTGAGGCAAATTTGCTAAGTCAGTCATCAGACCATTCGAGCGACATCCCTCCTTCTGCAGACGAGCGCTTGAGTGTTTGTTTCCATTCGGCCTGCGCTGACTTCGCTGTCTGCCACTGCTGCCTCGCTTCGTTCTGTAATACCACAACTGCAGTTCATCCCCCTTAGATCCAAAACACCAAGAGGAAAAAAAAAAAGGAACTCCGTCTCGGAGCGTTAGCGGGATGGAACACTTGACCGAAGCATTCCAGGTTCCTGCGCGAGGCTCGTCGGCTTGGCCGTGCGTAATTTCAAGTATGCACCCATATAGCTTGTTCGTTAATTTACCGAGAATGTTTCTATAAATGTTACAAGCCGATGAAAAATAATCGCACCACAGGAAATGTACCAATTGGAGGGGAGCTGACAGGAGCTTCTCGTCCAGGATGACATAATTCCTGCCCTTGGGCTTCGGCTCCAAAGTCAACAAATATGACATGTAATATAGGACTCTCTCTCTCTCCCTCTCTCTCTCTTTCTATGTCTTTGTCTCTCTCCCTTTCTCTCTCTCTCTCCCTGCCTGGTGGAGCTGGAGCCCTCGTAACCGATCAGCGTGTTTGTATCAGACTGGCAAGAATAGCCTGTAATACAAGCTATAAAATAACAGGGCTTCTAATAGGGCCTTTCTTGGAGATCCTTCTACGCGGGTTTGCCGACACATATGACCGCAGGACTCTGCCACACACAGAGGGAACATCAACTCACGTGCGCTTCCACATCCAGCAGGCACACCTTGCTCTCCGCTAGAACCCTGCGCACCGAATCCACGCTGGTGCCGTAGTAGTTTCCCCAGTGTTCTCCGTACTCCACGAACCTGCCGAATGAGGGTTGGAGAGGACGGGAAGCTCAGTTATTCCCTCTGAAAATGACAAATCTGGGAAGATCTCACCACTAGAAAACATTTTGTTTATTTATTTACATATTTTTGAGACTACAGTGTAAACTTTACACGTTAAGTTTACTTAGAAAATGTCAAGTCGAGTCCAAGTCATTCAAACTTGGGCCACCGAGTGGTTCAGCGGTCTGTTGTGCTGCTATTATGGACGAATCCCGAGCAATGCCGCTTTGCCATCAGCAGCCAGGGACTGAGAGAGCACAACTGGCCGTGCTCTCTCCGGGTGGGTAGACTCTAAAGGGATGTCAGCCTGCAGAGGCATCTGTTTGCTGGTACGGTGGAGATGCCAATTGTGCTCTCTCAGGCTCCGGAGGCTGATGGCATAACAGCAAGACCTAGAATTTGACCTTGTGTCCAAATCTGCTGAGCCAGTCTGAGCCCTAAAACATGTTTATAACACACATTTATGGTGGAGGGATACATGCAGAGTGATACAAGGAAAAATAGGCCCCCCGAAAACTATTTTACCATCATCAACATTCCCTATAAAACTCATAGGACATGTGTTTAGGTTCACTGGTGGGTTTGGTGGGTTAGTAAATAAAGAGACTCTTGGTTCCATTTACCGCCACTGTAAAGACATCAGAGTTGCATAAGTTTTGTTACAATGAGCCATTTCTCACCGAAATAACTATGCAAGATTTTGTTGGCATTTAATTAAATAATTACACAGAAATTAAAAAATATAAGTGGAGTTCCCCTTAAAGCAAACTATTAGTGTAATGTTAAGGGCCGTGTAAACAGCTGAGCTGAAAACGTCGGTAATTTATTCATTTTCTTCACAAATAAGCTCCTCCTTGACCCTGTGTGAACATTATATGATGAACTACCAAAAAAAAAGGCCTAAAAAGACATTTACGTCACTTTAAGTTACATTAATAAACGTCAAGTTACATTTTTCCTTCCGATTCTCTCCGGAAACACCAAGTTTTCCTACAACGCTCCATAATACTGATGAATAATAGGGCTTCTATATCCACAGCTTTTTGGAAACAGACACATAACCCATAGCTCAATCACAGTCAGTCATGATCACCCTTGACTGACAGGCCTCTTTAAGCGTCTGCGGAGGCCGGAGCCAAAGCGCTCGCATGCCGTAGGAGCTGCAGCCAATATGCCTGTGGTCAATTCGCCACACTCATCCCTTTGCTGCGCGTATATAAATATATATGTGGCACATGAGAGTGGTAAGCGCTTTGGCTCGGTTCAGCCGCGCTCATACGGCGAGAAAGGGGAAAATGGGAAGGGGCCCAAACCGTCATCGACCCGCCACATCTTACTCCTCTCATCTCCTGTTCTGGTTTAGCATTAGAGATAATAATGCGCCGGCTGCAGCCGCGGGGAATAGCGGGACCATTTGGAGCAAGTTGGAGCGTATTTCAGGAGATCACCCTTCCAGACGTTTTGGCACTGCGCGGCTTTATCTAATCTCCTATGTTACACTTTAAATTGGAGTCACCTGTTTGGTCAAACATCGCAGGACAGGGGCCAAAACACTTCCATCCTGGCCCCTGCAGGGAAGATAAGTGCAAGGTTTTCCATACAATTGTCATTTTAGCTCAAAACAATAAGCCAATTCATCCTTTTACGCTTTCTGTGATTTTGCCGCTTTAATCTGCAGATTAGCCGATTGGATATAACGCTAACAGATAACCTCGTCTTGAATCCGGCCTCGCACATAGATCACGGCTCTATGGAGACTGAGAAAGCCCATTTCCTGCCCATGGCTGCTGTATAAATCACTGTAACAATGGCTGCAGTTTTTCCATAACATTCCAGCAGCTTATTGCGTTTAGAGCAGCGTCTTGCTAATGCTGTAAAGTGTGTTTTCTTTCGTGTAGTCATTCTACAAATCAGGGGCCCTTTCTATGTAAACACTTAAAAAAAAGATTTTTTCCATCTCAGGCAGAAAATCCTCATTAATACTGTCCTTTTTATTCAGCCATAGTCACAATAAAACGTGACGGGGTGGTAAATTCCGTCGAAAAGTGGCCGCAGTTCTCCAAGCACACATGCCAACGATTTAAAATATAATTCTCTTTGCATTAACAGTATAAAAAATTTCATAAAAAACTGTTTTCTTTGTCTGTTTCGCGTGACGGGGTGGTTGGGCTGAGCTCGGCAGACTCTGTCTAACCCGAAAAAGCTACGAATAAACAACGTAAAACATTCAAACTTGTCTTTTTTCACATAATGTCAGTTCCTCTTTGTGATGTCATTTAAAGATTCACACTATACACTATGTATATTTAATGTATATAAAACAGGTTAGTGTGACGGGGTGGTAAGTCCACTAAATGCATATATTATAAAATCTTGAATGTTTACAAAAATGAACAAATACATCTTATATATAAACAAGAAATTATCATTTTTTCAGTGATATTCTGGACAATTTCCTCAATTTCTCTCCCAATTTGGTTCTGCCAGTTAACCCGCCCATTCATAACTCCGCCCAGCACTAGCAATGCTCCCCACACTAAGACTTGCGCCATTGCGGGGCAGCTGACATGCTCGAAGAAAAGTGCCAGGTCCCCAGCTCCACCGCACCAGCTAAAAGACGCCGGCATCACCTAAAAGTAATGAGGGAAGAGAGCGCCATCTACCTACCTGGACGGAGCACAGCCACTTGTGCTCTCTCAGACTCTGGCTGCTGATGGCAAAGCCGTATGGCTCAGGGTGTGAACTTGCAAACTTATAACCATAGTGGCAGGTCTCCTCCGATACATGCGAAGCCAACCACTGCCTCTTTTCAAGCAGCCGCCAACGAGGCATTGCCAGGCAGCCGGCATGCTTAGGGAAAAACACCAGCTAACAGAGGCCTGTGCCAGCCAACATCGCTTAAGAGTGATGAGACAGGAGAGAGCGCCATCTACCTACCTGGAGAGATCGCTGCGAATTGTGCTCCCTCAGACTCTGGCTGCTGATGTGCGAACTCACAACCATAGTGGCAGGTCTCCTCCGATACATGCAAAGCTAACCACTGCCTCTTTTCGAGCAGCCGCCATTGAGGCATTGCCAGTTAGCCGACATGCTTGGAGAAAAGCACCAGCTAACAGAGGCCTGTGCTAGCTTCATCGCTTAAGTGTCTACCTACCTGGAGAGATCACTGCGAATTGTGCTCTCTCAGACTCTGGCTGCTGATGGCAAAGCCGTATGGCTCAGGGTGTGAACTTGCTATTGATACACAACCATCATGGCAGTGCTGTGATAGCGCATTAGACCGCTGAGCCACTCTGAGCTCTGCGAATGTCATGCTGATCAATACGGACATGGAAATAGTATGTTACCCTTTCAGAAATAGTATTTTCTCATATGTCATGCTAACAAGAAGGCTGGAATCAATAGCTTTGAGCTTTGGAAACACACTTTGGCACATTTTCGTGTTTAATCAATCTCATCAAACCTTGCAAACCCAAATGGCAACCGTTTCGTAGAGCGACTCGGCAGTTTACATATTTGAAAAGGACCAAGAAAACGCGTAAACAGGACAAATCCGGGCTGCGGGGAATTATTAATGCTTTGTCTTTTGGCTCGGGCTTCGGGTTCGAACCGTAGCCTGTTCTGGGTTCTCGTGTGATAATCGAAGATGAATGTAATTCGATGCAGTCATGCAAAAAAAACAGCCTGGTCTCCCTCCCTGTAGCTCCATGCTCTGGAAAAGTTTGACTGTCTGCTTCTCCAGAGTCTGTGCCACCGTTCTGCTCTCGCCGCCTCCCCTCCGCATGTCCGACTAACAAGTCGTTTGAAACCGCGGAGGCCTCTTAAAATATCCCCTCCGTTCAATATAATGTGACACTGTTCGCGGACGCATGCTTTAGAGATTTCCATCTGCTCTCGAGTGAAAAACGGAGGGGAGCGGAGGGGAGGGGAACGGAGGGGAGGGGTGGGTATTTCCTGTCAGTTTTTGGTCGCGAGCGGCTGCTTTTAAAACCTAAAAAGGATTAAATATGTGATGTAAATTCCAGGAGCATCTTTGAAGGCTGGAACAGTGCAGTCGGAACGCTGGAAGTCAGATGTGATAGATGGAAAAAGGGATGAGAAGAGGAACTAATGAGCACACAAGGATGGAGAGTTTACGTGTGTTTTGCCGTGTTGAATTAAAAACTCTGCCAAATAGCTGTAGAGCACAGGAGTCTGGAGACGGAATTCCCAAAAAGACATAGCACTATGGCCATTGTATGGGCAATTTCAGATAAGTTCCCTTATATGTCATATACCAAGAAAGAAGGACCAAGAAAACGCGTAAACAGGACAAATCCAGGCTGCGGGGAACTCAAAAACCTTGTATCTCCACGAAAAGCCTTCTTAACTAAACCTTCTTAAGCCCATGGAGCATTTCTATTGGTCCATTTCCCTTTTTCTCCCAACTTGGTACTGCCAAATAACACACCCATTCGTAACTCCAGTACTAGCAGTGCTCCCGACAGCACCTCTTCTCCAACTGCCGTTGATGCAGCACAGGGCACAGGGCTGCCGGCCCCAGCTCCGCCACACCAGCTAACATCGCTTAAGAGTGGTGAGGGGAGAGAGCGCCATCTACCCACCTGGAGAGAGCTCGGCCAGTTGTGCTCTCTTGGATGACGGCTGCTGATGGCAAAGTGGCATGGCTCGGGATCTGAACCCGCGACCTCCATCATATTAGACATCATGAAATTTTGACACAGTGTGAAAACAACTATATTTGCTGTCTCAGAAAAGCTTTGCATCTCCATTTTTAATATATATATATATATATATATATATATATATATATATATATATATATATATATATATATTAATATGTAATAAATATATGTTAGATATAAAGGAATTCCACATATTCTAAGTTTTTTTTTTTATTTAAAATCTATATATTGCCATATATCAGATTTCCATATGGGTACAGCTATTAGGTGATCTTATTTGCACAGCGGACAGCAAAAGGTGACTCAATCTTTGGGTCAAATTTGTAACATAAGGGTGCAACAAAAAAGGTTGCCATGAAGAACCATTTCTGTAATCGAGACATGGTCTTTAAATTGATAAAGGACCTTTGCATCAAGAGAAAGCTTGTTGGGTGTTTTAAAGGTTCCTCACACGCTCTATGATAAACATGTGGCTCTTTTATGGAACCAAAAGTGGTTCTCCTATGGCATCACTTAAAGAATCCATTTGTAGCACCTTTATTTGCCTTGTAAACTACAGTGTAGGGACAAGGAGGCAGTGAGTGGTGAGTGGTGATGTTACAGGCCTACTTGCGGTTGAGGATGTCATTTTCGAACACGTGTTTGGAGACGAAATGGTACTCCACTGCGTCTCTCTCGTGCCGTCTGCGCTCACGGGTCGTGTCTGTGGAAATCAGAGGAGAACTTAGCTTCTTAAATCGAGAGTATATCTCAAAATATCCTCCTAACATCTGCCCTGCTCTTCTCCACCGGCTGTTTACTGACTGAGGAACTCTGTAGAGGGAAGTCTGTCACTCACTCACTGTCTATCAGCACATCTGAGCTGACCCTCTCAAGCTGGTTCAGGGGGCTTGACCTTCTTAGCTTTGAACCAGCATAGGGCATGCTTTCATTTAATGAGTTTAATGGGCTAGCTGGTCTACCAGCACGACCAACCTGACCAGGCTGGTTGACCAGCAAGACCTCAGTGGTTCAGTGGTATGACCTTAATGACTGACCAGCATGGCTTGAATGGCTTGACCAGCTTGACCAAACTAGTCAACCAGAATGACCAGCATGTCGAGCTTCGGTTGGCCATGCTGGCCATTCCAGTGTAGGGCTCTGGAGTAATGGAGCTCCATCTAGCCTTTGGGTTGAGTGGGAGAACCAATGATCCAACACCAGTACCTGACCTTACCAATGTTCTAGTGTGGCTGAATGCAATCAAATCATCACAACAATGGTTCAACATCTAGTGTACCAAATTTTAAGACCCCTTTAAGAGCAGAAATCAAAGACACGCTGTCAAAAGTAGAGAAGCTTCCTCAAATAATTGAAACTGTGGAAGAACCTCTTAAGGTGCTATGAGGAACCTTCAAGAAGAGGTTTTTAAATGAAAGGGGTTCCTTGAAGGTTCCCCAAAGCACCACAGTTTCTCGGAGGGTCTGAAGAATCTCCAAATATGCCTCAAGGATCGTCCACTTTTAACCGTGTCCAGTGCCTGTGTGACTGAGGGTCAGCAGTGTGTGTGTGTGAGCCTGGGCCTGGGTTAGGCAGCGAGAGGGCCTCAGTTTAACTGGCCTGAGTCACAGTGAAAGCACGCTCAGAGGTGAGTTTAACAAGGCTACAGGAGCTCACCACACACCCCAACTCTAATTGTCCACACGTTTCGCGCATGAGCCAAAACAAACTATAACTGTTTTACCGCCCCTGGCAGGGTCCAAAGCCAGGCCAAATGCTTTGTGTGTCTCTCTGTGTGTGTGTGTGTGTGTGTGTCAGTGTGCTTCTCTCAGCTGGACCAAACACACCAGCCATTCCCTCACTGGAGCTCGCCAGCTGAGTGATAAGGCGAAGAACTGAGCCATCCACGGAAGCCTGAAGCTCATAAATCTGCCATAAAGAGATATCGCAAAAGTAATCATTTAATTCATCAGCGTAAGTAATGATGTTCAACATCATTTACTGCCCATCAAAGGTTTGGGGAACGCTAATAGCTTTTCAGAATGCTGCGTTTGATACAAATGAGCAGGCTCCTGCCGTCAGATCCTTATTATATATTAGGCCTCTGCCGGTAAGAGAACCCTCCTATTGAAATATAGAATTAGGAGGGGGAGCGGGGTGGGGGGTGTAATTTTTTTTGCTTGTTTGGCAGGGATGTAGTTCCAACTCCAACTCCTTTCAGAAGCACATTAAGGCAAAGCGTTAGAGTTAGGGGCCGTCTAAAAATGACCAAAAAAAAAGGTAGTGCTCTTATTATTATTATTATTATTATTATTATTATTAATATTAATATTATAATTATCTGTGTAATTGCATTTGCTTAAACATCGCTGATTTGATTCACAAGCAGTAGATGATGTACTTACAGAGATATTACCACCACTACCACTACTACTATATATTTTTTATATGTGTGTATATGTGTATATCGTCGCTGTCCAATGAAAAACTTGCATCTCCAAATTGGTGACTTTACAGAGGAAGGCAAAAATGACTGTGAATAACTCAATGTAAATGGAAATCAATGTAAAATTAGAGTTTATTATTATTTAGTTTATTATTATTAGTCATTTAGAGCATTTCTGTTGGTCCAATCACCCAGAATTATGTACACAGTGTAAAGAGAAGCTACAGGATTCAAACCATGGACTAAAAACAGACAAAAATGGAGATACATGGTTCTCGTTTTATATATATATATATATATATACACACGCAGCAATGTATATATACACTGATCAGCCATAGCATTAGTACCACTGCCAGGTGAAGTGAATAACATTGATTATCTTCATCTACAGCGGCTCCTGTCAAGAGGTAGGATTTATTAGGCAGCAGGTGAACAGTCAGTTATTGAGGGTGGTGTGTTAAAGCAGGAAAAACTAATTTAACTTTGATGGCTAGACGAGTCAGACTGGGTCAGAACATCTCCAGAACATCAGTCAGGTTTTGTGGGGTGTTGCGGGTATGCAGTGGTCAGTAACTACCAAAAGTGTTTAGGTAAAGGACAAACCGGTGAACCGGCGACAGGTTCATGGGCACCTAAGGACTTACAGGACTTAAAGAATCTGCTGCTAACATTAGTTACGGTGCCAGATACCACAGGAAGCACTTCAGAGGTTCTGACGGGGTCCGTGCCTTGAATGGTCAGATCTGTTGTAGTGGCACAGGGGGGATTTACACAGTATTAGGCAGGTGGTGCTAATGTTATGGCTGATATATAAAAAAACGTAGGTCATTTTGAGACAGTCCCCGGCAGATGCAGTGACAGTGATTGGGTTTAAGCTTAATGTCAATTAAAAGAACACAGTAACTGTTCAGTAAAATTTGGGGTTGTGCGATATGGTCATCTTGCATTTGCATAGTTGACCATGAAACTAAAATGATTAGAGTAATAAAAAGCAGAACTGTGAAAATCACACAAACCTGACTGTCTGAGGTTGACTTGACTGTTAGCTTAGCTTAAAGCAATATTATGCAACATTTTCACCAACTTTATCATTTTCACTGACTGTTCAAGTTGAGAATGGCATCTTGGTCCTTGCCACTCCAGGCCAGAACACCATTACAGCACTATGGAACTTCAGAGGAGCTGCAGAAGACCCCTCTCCAGAACGGCATAAAACTGAGTAGCCCATATTTTCAGAGTCATATAAGTGTCAAATCCTGTAATTCCTCTTTACCGCCTCGGTCCACATGCTTCTTTACCTTCAGAAGCTGCTTCTGTATCCCTCAGCCTGTAAAATGCACTATTACCACAAGAGGGCGCTCAGAGAATGATTTGTGTTTACTATAGTGGAGTAAAAGTGAATTACTTTTCCACCTGTAGGGGGACTCCATGAGCAAAAAACACAAATTTTGCAGTCTGATGTTTGAAACCTGAGACTGCTGTAGTCTGAAGATGAGCCGAAACGTCCACTGTGGTACTCAGACGGATGGACGAGCGTCACGTTGGCCTGCAGCACCCACATTCAACCAGTGCAGCTCAACAGTCACGTTTCGAAAAGGTGCAAGCAGGGCTTTATGTTGGGAGAGGGGTCTGAAACATTAGCCACCGCGGCGCAGCTCTCCGAATAAAAACTAACAATGGCAACACGACTGTTTACCTTTTGTGGGTTATGCGTTTTCCGTTGTTAGCTGTAACTGTCACACACAGAAAACAGCTCGTACTGACGCTAAATCACGGCCTCCACCCCTAACAGGACACTCTAGTGCTCACGGCCCGAAAGGTGTAAATCAACTAAATGTGTTTGTCAGTGCGAGTAAAACCCCTCACCCTGTTCCACGACATTCTGGAGTGTGGTCAGAATTACAGCAGGCTGTCAGTCGGAGCTTGGGTGGGGGGTTAAGGTCGGAGGCAGGAGGATGGCAGGAGTCCAGCACGGAGAGAGTAATTCAGGCCTCCATCAGTCCACGCTGACAGTTCGGCTGTGAGAGGCCTTGCTTCCCTCTCCCTCTCTCTCTCTCTCTCTCTCTCTCTCTCAGACTGGCAGTGGAAAGCTGACTCTGCTCTCTAAGCTTAAGCTAAATCTCCAGGCCTGATTGTGGATCATAGGAACTGGGTTGCAGGGGAAGGTTGCATGCTGCTGTGAGCTCCGAGTCAGAAATCCTGGAAACTGAAGACTGCAGGTTGTGGAAGTGTGACTAGGCTACAGAGCGGTAGGAGAAGTAGTACGGAGGTGAACTCACGTGGCACAGGAACACAGAAATGCTCTGGGTCCGAAAGCAGAAGCTTTCTCTTCAGCTCACTCACACCCACCCCACTGGGCCCTGTTGGAAACACACACACACACACATATAAGAGGTGGGAGATGGTCCAAAATGTTACAAAAAGGAATCTCTGAAGTAGTATAGCTGCATTTTTGGATTTACGAGGTTTGGTTTTGACAACGGAGATATTTTAAAGTAGTGCTGTAGTCACCAGTAGACCCTTACTGGTGAGGCTGGGTGGAGGCAGAGACGAGGACGCACCACGTCCGAAGCCTGAAGACCAGGACCAAGACTTTGTAGTAGTGGAGAACACAATGAGTCAGAGTCAAGACTTGTCAAGTCTGGTAGTCGAGTCCAAGTCAAGACCAGGACACATCAAATCAGAGTTAGGACCAGGACTGTTGCTGTTGAATCCGAATCAAGACCAGGACACATTGAGTCAAAGTCAAGACCAAGATTCGTGGTAGGTAAGTCCAAGTCAAGACCAGGGCACACTAAATCAGAGTCAAGACCAGGACTGTTGCCGTCAAATCCAACTCAGGACCAGGACACATTGAGTCAAAGTCAAGACCAAAACTTCATGGTGGGTGAGTCCAAGTCCAGACCAGGACACATGGAGTCATATTCAAGACCAAGACTGTTGCCGTCAAATCAGACGCAAGACCAGGACACATCAAGCCCGAGTCAAGACCAAGACTTTGTTGCAGCCTAGTCCGATTCAAGACCAGGAAACACCAAGTCCGACTTGCTGACCATGTGCGTTCCTTTATAGCTACAAATGACCCGTCCTTTAACAGCTACCTCTAGCATGATGATGCACCCCGTCATAAGGCGAAAATGGTCTCCAACTAGTTCCAGGACCATGACAATTCGTTCTTCAGTGGTTCTTCATGGTCACCAGATTTATGTCCAATATAACACCTTTGCGATTTGGTAGAATGAGAGATTTACAGCATTAATCCTGAATCCCGAAGAACTGTGTTCTCTGGAATGATAGATGGTGGTGCTCCATCCAGTACTTTTGGGATGAGTTGAGGAGTTGGGGATAATGAGGTGGCCTGCTCTTGCTGCTGAATTCAATCAAATCCTCACAGCCATGCTCAAAGCAAAATCTTGTAGAAAATCTTGTAGAAACCCTGGACAACCTTGAATGAGCAGGTGTCCCAATACTTTTGTCCATATAGTGTATTTTTCATTCCAAATTAAACATGACTGCAGTAAAGTTCAGTAATGCAGCCAGCACTAGGCGTCAATGTGACATCATATATATTCAGGGAGACATCACACACACACACACACAGGAACATCCCCCATTAGCCAAATCACCCCTGAATGACTACTGAGAAGGCCATTACACACTGATCGCTCACTCACAGCCACCATAAACACTCGCTTATCTAAATCCCCACTTTCACTATTTACATTTTCATCACCCCTCAGTCATCAAACTCGCGACTCTCCCGTAAACATTCGCGCCTCCACGGCGGGTCCGAGCATGAGGCCTAAGCCTCAGTGGTGAAGGCTAAGACAAACTGGCCCAGAGCAGCTCCCACTTGTAAGCGCTTTTTGATGTGCGAAATCAGTGAGGACATGCTCTGTGCTCCGTGTGTTCATGCACTGCCCGGCCTATGAAGTACTTCTTTATCCCAGAAGGCATCTGCAGTTTGCATTAGCGGGGCGTGAGTGCACGCCCGATGGGGTAATGCTGTATTGATTTCAGTCTATGGCTCCCGCCACTCGCGCGCCTCCACAGCCCAGACCCCGACTCGGCCCTGGCCTGCACGCTCCCAGAAGGAAAAGCCATACTGCTGTGGCGGGGATGAAGGATCTGTCTGATGCCCGTTCAACAAAGGCTTGGGCTGAGGGGCCGGGACATGCGAAAGACAATGGGCTCTTTGGGGAACATGTTTAAAGGAGTAGTTCGGTGGTTTTTATCCTCATTTCTATTTGTGCATTTCTCTCAAACTGTCGAACAGTACAGACAGTCATTTTGGGTGTATTTGTCTTTACGGAGAAAAGAGCAGAAAACCTGGTGACCGAGACGAGCTTAGAATGGATGCTATTGGGCAGTTGCTGAATTCGACGGCAAGGCACTTGAAACACATGATAGCAAATGACTATATAACAAGAATTAGAATGAGACAAATCTGAGAGGATGTCTGACAAAGCTTTATACTACTGCTACTACTTTTACTTATAATAATAATAATCTTATTAATAATAATAATAATAATAATAATAATAATCATCATCATCATCATCATTTTAAAACTTTAAAAAAAAGGGTGCATTCCCAAAGTGCATTACAAAAGAAAAATGCTGACAGAAATAGAAATAAAACAATAGAAATAATAATACAGAAATACTATGTCTATATGTCCAAATATTTGTGGACACCCTATCTAACAAATGCATTCAGCTACTTTAAGTTGCACCTATTGCTGACACCACTGACACACACTTGTCTAACCCCTGCATGATAAGCATTGCCAATAGAATAGGACTCTCTGAGGCAGATAAACATGAACCTATTGGCACCATGCTGCTGCCTAATAATGCCAGGCGTGGGCTAGTAGAGGGGTATAAAGCCCCCCAGCATTGAGCTGTAGAGCAGTGGAAGAACTGTGTTCTCTGGAAAGATGGATGAGTTGGGGAGTTGGGGATACAGAGGTGGGATGGTGATCATCCATTGTCCTGACCTCACTAACACACTTGCTGCTGATTGCTCTTGCAATCAAATCCTCACAGCAATGCTTACAGCAAAATCTAGTAGAAAGCCTTCCCCTTCCCTGGACTGTAGAGACAGTTACTCCAACAAAAGCAGGATCAACTTTTTTTAAATATCCTTGATTTGGGAAGAAATGAATGAGTAGGTGTCCCAATACTTTTGTCCATATAATGTATTTTTAATTTTAAATTAAACCTGTAAAGTGCAGTAAAGTTCAGTAACCCAGTCGGCACTAGGTGTCAGACTTTAGAAAGATGTCGGACTATAACGTTGGACGGATGTTGAATTTTAACATTTTTATAATAGAAATTAAAATCAGGGAGATATTAAAGCCCAATGTTGTTCTTTGGTTTGACATATCTGCCAAAGACCTCTACTGAGTTGACATTTCCAACGTTGTACAGATGTTGAATTTCCGTTGCTTAATATTGCAACTTAAAACTAATGACGTATCACCGCCTAACAACTTAATAATTTCATTTTGTGTGAACATTAACATTATAGGGTTTAACAGACGTTGGGTTTTGGATACCTCACAACTAAATGTTGGCATGTGACGTTTGGAAGATGTTGGATTTTGGTTATTTTAAAATAAATAAAAGAAATAAAGCTTACTTCACAACTTAAAACCAACAAAATATCAACGTCTAACAATGTTATAATTTCATGATGTGTGGATATAACATTATGAAGTTTAACAGATGTTTGGGTTTGAAGAGACCTCCCAACTAAATCTTGGTCATTTTCAATATAATGTTGGCATGTGATGTTTGGACGATGTTGGATTAGTTAACATTAACTTAAAACCAACAAAATATGAACGTCTACAAATGTTAGACTCTATAACATTGGTCCATAACATTATGAAGTTTAGCAGACGTTGGGTTTTGGTCACAATATCTCAAAACAAAATCTTGGTCATTTACGTGATTATGACGTTAGCATTTGATGTTTGAAAGATGTTGGATTTTGATTACTGATCATCACAACTTAAAACCAACAAAATATCAACGTCAGCCGTCGTTGCTATTCTTGGAATTAGATATCTGGGCATTAGATGTTGTTCAGACATTGAATCTTGGTAACCCGAAGCCACAACCCACATTCAACCAGGTAACGTCCATAAACATTGGTGGCCAGCTGGGAAAGTACAGATCCCTAAAAACCTTCAAATCTGAATAATTAAAACCCAGACGAAACCGATATTTCTTACCCCTCCTCTTAAATGCGCAGACATCGTAAAGAGCTCACAGGTCATCAGGAAGAGAGTTCCAAAGATTAGGGCCGTAATGGGAAAACGCTGCTTTTCCACTTGTAAGCCAGGCAGCAGGTACAGCCAGCAGGTTCCTACTGGCTGATCTGAGGCTCTAGAGGGAACATATCTGATAATCCTATCACTGAGGTTCTGTGGAGCCATGAAGAAATATGAAGACCATGACGGTTTAAAAATAAAATATAAAAAAAAGATAAAAAGAAAGTAAAAAGATAAAAAAAGAAACTTGGACAAAAGTACTGCTGTTACTAAATGGTTGCCAATTGGTTAGTTACCAAGTGGTTGCTGTGGTATTGCAGGTCATTGCTATGATGTTGCTAGGTGGTAGGTGCTATGGTATCCCATGTGTGTGCTATGGTGCTGCTAGGTGGTTGCAATGCAGTTGCTATGGTGTTGCTAGGTGGTAGCTATAATATCCCAGGTGTGTGCTATGGTGCTGCTAGGTGGTTACAATGCGGTTGCTATGGTGTTGCTAGGTGGTAGCTATAATATCCCAGGTGTGTGCTATGGTGCTGCTAGGTGGTTATAATGCGGTTGCTATGGTGTTGGTAGGTGGTAGCTATGGTATCCCAGGTGTGTGCTATAGTGCTGCTAAGTGGTTACAATGCGGTTGCTATGGTGTTGGTAGGTGGTAGCTATGGTATCCCAGGTGTGTGCTATGGTGCTGCTAGGTGGTTGCAATGCAGTTGCTAGGGTGTTGCTAGGTGGTAGCTATAATATCCCATGTGTGTGCTATGGTGCTGCTAGGTGGTTGCAATGCAGTTGCTAGGGTGTTGCTAGGTGGTAGCTATAATATCCCATGTGTGTGCTATGGTATTGTTAAGAGGATGTTTGATGGGTGCTGAAGTATGGCAAGGTGATTGCAGTTGTTTTTTTTCTGGTAGATGCCATGCTGGTGCTTAGTCGTTGCTAGGGTGTTGCTAGGTGGTTGCTAGGCAGATGCTATGGTATTCCAAATGGATGCTCAATGGGTGCTAAAGTGTGGCAAGGTGATCGCCGTGGTTTTTCTGACAGTTGTCATGTTGCCTAGTCATTGCTAGGGTGTTGCTATGTGCTTGCTTTGCAGTTGCTATGATATTCCAGGTGGTTGCTATGGTGTTGCCAAGTGGTGGCTGTGGAATCATGTGTTTGTAGTTGGGTGCTTCAGGTGTATTCGTGTCACGGTTACATTTGAAGGGTGCCGAAACTTTTGCACCCCATTTATTTCTATGGGGGAAAAATCTGTATAATTCTGTTGCTACACAGAAACGGTGCGTCCGATCTAAAATATGTATACAAGCCCACATCACACAATCAGACGGAACGATCTGGAGTCTGAACAATGTTGATATCTCGAAAGGACTGTCCCAGGAAATCCACGGGTTGTCGCAGATGTAGCAGATCAAGATCAGGTTGAAAAACACTGGAATGTCCCTTTAAGAATCCAACCATGCATCCGTCACAAGCGGCGGTGTTGACGCTAAGCAGAATTCCACAAATACCTGCCATTCTAATCATGTATGAAACGGTTCGAGACGAGCCTGTATTGCTTTCCTCAACAAATGGCTTTAGCAGAATGAGAGCAGCAGGCAAAAAAAAGAAAAGCCCAAGTGAAGCAAACGAGCAAAGGGATGAAGTGAAGGGATTCAATTCTTCCTGTTTGACCTCATGTGGGCGCGCTGCCCGCCCCCTCAGTGTCACCGTACACCAGCGGATCCACCAGAACTCGTCCAGCAAACAAACCAGGAGGACGATGGTCCGTCAGGTATTTGCAAGCTCTGTCTGTGGTCCCTTGAGCAAACACATTTAGGAAGAGCCGGTATATTTTCCTTCCATTCCGCACCTCGAAGTCCTGCTATATCCTATATCGCGTACCTACCCAAGCGGAGATCACAGAGCCGGACAAATTGGAAGTTAATGCCCTGTCTCCGAGGCCAACGTAAACCCCCGCCAATGACATCCATGAAAAGCGAAACCGGCAATTTGCGCCACAACCTGCTCATTTGGAGCAGATGAGGGATGTTCGGCGCTGCTTTGGTGGGCTCGGAACCATCGCGGATGTCTTGTTTGTTTGGGGGAAAATATTACATATGTGAAAACCGGACCGGACAGCAGAAGGCCCCGACTCCGTTGACCGCTGCATTGGAAAACTGTCTTAGGGTGGACAAATCCAAGAATCCGGAGTCTCAGGTGTTTCGTCCCGTAGATGTGCAACATTTTTGGTCAGCTTCCTCTGAAATCTCAACAGCAGACAAGACGGGTTCTGACCCCGCTGAGATGATTAAGCTTTTTTGAAATAAATCCACACAGCCCTCGAATAGTTTGGCACTCGGGCCGGCCCGAGTCAAGGCCCGCTTGAAGCCCTTCATGCACTGGAAGAGAGATCAGCATGCCTCTGTACGTTTTCTGTTGTTTTCCTTCTTTAAAAAAAATAAAGCTTACATCTGCTCTCATCCCCTCGCCAGCTGCTGTTCTCACCTCTGATATATCTAAGAGTGAATTCCCTAAATTTGCCATGGAGACACATTTTTATTTCAACAAGCCGGGAGAAGTGGAAAAGCTTTGGACACTTTGAGCACTTACAGTTAAGCGAACTCTATTATACAGCAGGAACGTGATGGGCTGGATTTAGCTGATTGGAAGGGGTACACTGGTTGAACTCTACCTGAGAGTGGGAACAACCACCCTTGACTCTGATGACACTAGCGAGACACCTCTGGCATCAGTGGCCTGTGGGGTACCACTGTGATGCCATTGGGAGGCACTCGATGTGCCAGGCGTCCATTCTCGGTACATCTTCACTATGTCGGGTCTAGGACATCCCACAAAGCTAAGAGTTTTCGAGATGCTACCACCCTTCACTCACTGTGACAGGGTTTGCTACATGTATAGGTAAGCGAGCACACCAGTCAGTTGTAGCAGAGTGTAAAACCATTGTTGAAGGCAATGGACGCGATCTGACTGATGTCCAAAAGGGCATGGTGCATTGGTGGTGAAGGACCTGCTCTGCTCTAGAAGCAAGTCTTGCCTAAAAGCGAACACACCGGCGGTCCCTCAGTCCATCAGTTTTGTCTTTCAGTCACGTTTCTGAGGGGAATTTCCTGTAGACTGGGATTTCAGCTACTGCTGGTAGACCAGTATGACCGTACACCTTCCATACATTTACATTTACGGCATTTAGCTGACGCTCTTATCCAGAGCGACTTACAAGGTTACTTGTATTACAGAGTTGGGCCAATGTAGTGTTAGGAGTCTTGCCCAAGGACTCTTATTGGTGTAGTGCAGCATAGTCACCCAGACTGGGAATTGAACCCCCAGTCTCCCACATGATGTGGTAGCTCAGTAGCAGGTAGTGGTGTTACCTGTTGCACCACACCAACACTCATACTCAACACCATATACCTGCAGATTCAGCCACTTCCTTCTGTTTTGTCATTGTATTTAAATAAATAAACGTTGCTGTAGAAGCCTTCCACTCTCATCCTTATCATCTTTCTTTACAGGTAGTGTGTAAAGAATTTGCTGGTATTTCACTTCAATTGCTCTTCTCATTCTTCCCTCTACCAATGAACTGTTCCTAGTGCCACTGGCTGCAACTCAAGCCCAAAGCATCCGCCCCCATGATTAACAGTTGGAGAGGTCATCTTTTCACGATAGGCCTAATACATCTAATAACTTGCTGCTAATGCTAATGCTGCTAATCGTACTAAAAACATGACAAAAGTGATTATACGCCACCAAAAACCTTAAAACATCATTCTATTGTTTTCTCTTTGGCTTTATTCCGGGGAATATGTCCTTGTTTGACATTTTCCATGATGTCTGCCAATTTGCAAAGCTGGGAGAATTTTCAAGAAGTTTCAATAAATGACAGAGAACATAACACCAGTAGTCCTGATAATCACTGGCTAACGCTTTTGTGATTTGTGACAAAACATAACAAATAAAGTATTTTACTCTGCTACAGATATTAATTCCAACTTGATATTGGGTGTTTTCTTCTTCGCTCTTGTCTGGAGTAAAAACAGCCATTTTTATCGGCGACTTGGCGGCCAGACGTTTTTTTTTTTTTTCCACAAGGGTAGAAATGGCTGTACACACTTGACGTTTTTCAGTGGAAGCCTGTGTCTCCCAAAAGGCATTCAGGCTAGAACATTCAAAACAAAAGAGCAGAGAAAGGCTCCCATTACATCGAGTCTGCGAAGATACATTTACTTGCTGTTCGCCCTCAGGGGAGGTGGACTTTTCATTATGGCCATTTTCGAAATCCTCGTACCTGATGAACTGTGGCAATGGGAGAACTTAAATGATATCAAAGGAAAACAGTGAGCGGAGCCGAGTGACGGGAAACGACTGCCGCCTTCACGTTTAGAGGACAAGCATGCTTTCCCTGCCGGTTCATTTGGAGCCCGCCATTTGAAATGCCATTAGGAGGAACATTCTGCAGGCCCGAGGTGCCGTCCAGGCAGAGCAATGAAAACAGACCCGTACTGCAGAGCCGTGTCTCACTGCAACTTTCCAGACTGTAAAAGTATCCATAAGCTGCTCTCTAAAGTGTAGTCAGCTCGAAGGAAAGAAAATCAGAAGAGGCCAGATAAGAAAGAGAGCTTTAATTGAAAAATGTTTGTTCAAGATTCCGTGGAGGACGGCCAGCGTTCGCTACGATGCTCAGGGGCCGTTAGGTTTTACTGCACGAAGACCGCGGACGAGAGTGAGGTTAAATAAAACGCAAACGACATGGAGGCCTGAACGCAGCATTATTAAAACCACAAAACACTAAAGGCACTAAAAGGCATCGCATCTCGTCAACCTGCTCGGGTGGAGAATTCAAAGTCAACAAAGTCAAAGCTGTAAAAACCGAAAAACTCATATAACTGGCATTAAGTGGCATTAAGTGGCATTACGGAGAGTGTTTGAAACCCAGTCCAGGCCTAACCTGGTCTTGACCATCCAAATTGTCAAATGTGAATACATTGCCTATCGCAGACTGACTGACTACATACACTGATCAGCCATAACATTAGTACCACCTGCCTAATATTGAGCAGATGCCCCTTGTGCCGCCACAACACGTCTGACCAGTCGAGGCATGGACGCCACATGTGGTATCTCGTCTCTAGTTACACTAGTTAGTAATATAGCTCCGTTTTAACGCTAGAGCTCCAAGTCGGTACAAAGTAGATCGGTTATTAGCGTCATTAGATCTCGTCTGAACTGAAATCGAGCACAGATATCCACATCACAGTTATCTTACAGATGTAGCCTCTTCGGGCTTTATCTTACAGCCTGCTAACAGTCTGTTTTCACGTCTTCACGGGTGCGGTGGTCTCAAAATGAGGTGTGTTGAGGTACATTTCTGGCATATTGCTGTAATTCCTGAATATTATAGATATTTCGCATACACAAGTATAGATATATGTATATTTATTTATAGCTATAACGCATAAACCTGACCTCTGTGAAATCTTAGTAAGCATAGCTGGTGCAAGCCCCAGATCCTTTATCCTGTCGCTGGTTCACCGGCTGTCCTTTCTTGAAGCACTTTTGTTCGGTACTGACCACTGCATACTGAGAACACCCAACCTGACCTGCCTGACGTTCTGGAGATTCTGGCTGGTCTCCCTTTACGCACTAACAGGCCCCTGCAACTTATCCAGAATGCAGCAGCACGGGTCGTCTTCAACGTTCCTAAATTCAGCCATGTTTCTCTCCTCTGCTCAGTTCTCTCATCACCGGCTTCCTGTAGCTGCTGCCCAGATCATCAGATTCAGACCCCTGACTCTGGCCTACAAAGCCAAGACTGGACCATCCAGCCCCTCCACCAGTACTTGATGGCGATGGTCAAAAGCCGATCCGCACGAAAGGCCTTTTAGCTTCAGGTACGGCTCGTCTCGACCCGCCATCCTTTAAGATCCACGGAAGACAAGCGTCCAGACTTTTTACTGTCCTGCACCGAAGTGGTGGAACGAACTTCTCCTGGATGTCCAACGCTTGCTGTCCTCAAACCCAGACTGAAGACCCTCCTCTTCTGAGATTACTTAAGCGAATAGTAGAGTATTATGATTTTTTTTTTGGTAAATAGCAAAGCACTTATGTAAGTCGCTCTGGAGAAGAGCCTCTGCTAAATGCCCTAAATGTAAATGTAAATGTAAATGGAGATGTTCTGACCCAGTCTGACTCGTCTCGTCTGACAGTTTGGTTCTTGTCAAAGTGTCTCAGATTCTTGTGTTTGCCCATTTTTCCTGCTTCAGCACCTTCCACACCTTCAAGAGCTGACTCTTCATCTGCTGCCTGACATGTAGGTCCCACCCATTGACAGATAGATGCCACTGAAGATGAATAATCATGATAATCGATGGTAATGAAGGCACTTCAGCTGTCAGTGGTACTAATGTTGTGGCTGATCTTTCTACAGTACCTATCAAAAGTTGGGGATTAACTTTCCAGGAGTTTTAATCAATTTCTAATCCATTTTAATGAGCATGTTTGTTTTGTTGGTTTGTAATAGTGTAATACATTACAGAATACGCAACATTGGAGCCAATATTTGTGACAGTAGCCAGATTTCCTTCAAACTGCCCAGGGTACAAACTCTTTATCACATTTGTAAAAACACTCCTGAGAGATCTTAATGTTGAGCAAGTTCTCATCGCCATTGTGTTTCATTTCATGGCTGGCTTTTCTCTCGTAATGGCAGAAATTACCGCTCGGGAAATGCAGAAGGCACCTGTTTAATATCACTGCTATGGTTTTTAATTCCATAAAATAAAGCCATGTTTTCATTTGTGGATGGAAACCTAGCTAGTGCTACTTTGGGACTAATACCAAAGGCCACACGTTTTATCCTCTAGTTGTGAAGTCGGCACTCATCGGCTCTCAAACATCTCAGGTGTTTAAACCACCTTCAGGTCAAAAGAGTGTGGAAAAAGCAAGTGAACGGTCAAGAACGGTCAGTTCTTGAAGGTGATGCCTTGGAAGCAGGACAAATAGGCAAGCGTAAGAGTACGAGACACTCTGGCAAGAACCGAAGAACCAAAGTGTGACGGCTGGACGAGTCAGACTGGGTCGGAACATCTCCAGAACATCAGGCAGGTCTTGTGGGGTGTTGCGGGTATGCAGTGGTCAGTACCTACCAAAAGTGCCCCAAGGAAGGACAACCAGATGATGTGTGGGGGATCTTAAGGCCAGCCCCATGCCGTCCCACGGGTCAGGACTGTTTTGGCGGCACAGGGGGATCATACACAATATAAGGGAGGTGGTTTTAATGTTTTGTCGGACTCACAAATTCCCATTGCACTTCCCATTGGGATCAATAAAGCACTTCTACTCTGCTCTACAGTGCATGTAGAACCCTGCTGAACCTGGGGTGAGTAGGGTACTTACCGACCAGAAGAACAAGGCGATACGGATCTCCTGGCTTTCTGTTGTATGGAACCACGTCCTGATAGCTGGGGATGCTTTTGGCCACAAGGCCCTGACTCTTCTTCCATCTTGCTTGGGTCTCTTGTATTCTGAGGTCCTTCCTGCTGAGCCGGAAACTTCTCCTCAAACCAGCTAGAAGAAATCATATCAGGTTGTTGGTGTCATATCCAAACCTCATGGGACAGATTCTCATCCTGAATGATCTTTTATTTATTTTTATTATTATTTATTGTATATGTTTTATTAATATTTGTATAATACAATATTTAATGCAATATTTTATTATTTTTAAAATAATTGTTACAATATTTTTATAATACTTTTTATATCAAATATTTATAATAATTATTATAATAATGAATACTTATTATAATTATTATTATATTATTATGTAAAAAAATCTTTATACTAATATTTATTATTAATATTTTATTAATACATTAAAAATATTTAATAATATTTTTATATACAAATATTTTTAATATATTTATAATAATTATTATAACAATGAATAATTACTATAATTATTATTATATTATTATATAAACTATCTTTATAATAAGAATAATTATTATTATTATCATTAGTATTGTATTATGTTATATATATATTATTATATTATACTTTATTACTATTTGTGTTTTTATTCTTTTGTATTATTTCAGTATTTTTTTGGTAATTTAAATATGATTATTTTGTTGGTTGTTTTAAAATCCTATAATTAATGCACATTTTTGATTCTTCAGAAGTTGACCAATGTTGACATTATATATTGAATTAGTTTAGATATATTAGTTGATATATTTCTTATTAATAATGACGTTTTAAGCCATTTTGGCATACTGTAGTTCTATTGGTCTACTTATCCATCAAATGTGCACACGATATAAAGAGCAGCTGGAAAATAAAGGTTTCGACAGGACAGTGTTAGGTGTTAGGCAGTCCACTACGCGACTCATTTCTTTAGCCAAAACCTTCAGGCGTTGACTGATCACGAGGCATTTATCTTGCTTCAAGCAGCGATTTCACAGCTCTCCCCGACCCGGCAACCGAGGCAAGGCAGCTACCAACCCATAAAGACATCCAACATATAGACAGTGATTGCCAGTTAATGGTGACAGATCCTAGTTCCTAACCACCAGACGCATGCAAGGACACTTGATATGTTGCTTCTGGCTTTTCGCACCATGATTAATGAGTACAAAATGCTTGTCTATGCTCAAAGGAGTCTCGCATTTTTGGGAATGGAAAAAGAAGTCCCATCGCTCCAATACTTTCCACAACATAACAAACCCACAAGCAAAGCAAAGCTGCAGCTGAGCCTTCGGATCGCTCCCAACTCTGCCACTGTCCAGCTCGGCGGTACACGAGGAACATATAGACGCCAACCCGACATATGAATCAGGGGGAGTACTGCCTTCCTAACAGCGGTGTATTAGGGGTGTTTTATGGGTGTTGTTTCATGTTGTGTAATGAATTAGGTTAAATATACAGTCTTTAGTGTAGTCTCCAAAGTAACTGGCATGACTTATGATAAGTACACTTCCCGCAAGACACACAAACAGCACATGCTAATTGGAGGAGAACCTGCAGCATGCATGTGTTACGCAACACACGTGTGCAGGTCCTGATTATACTAACCATCCTGAAGCTATTGCTAAATATCAGCTATTGGAACATGGTCAGCTATGTGATTGTTGGCCTGAACACGCCGCTCTTGTGCAGATTGATGTAAACACACACCGAGCATGTCTCACACTCTCACAGCTGCCGTTTGGTACCCCAGCAGCAGGAGCAGCAGGAGCAGGAGCAGCAGCAGCAGCCCCGGTACAAATACATGTCTGATTGGTCACAGCGATATCAATCTGACCAAATCTCTTAAGCTTTTCCAGACATCTCTGTCACACACGGAGAGCAATAACTCTGGCCTCAAGGCCAGACTGCTTCTGTGCAAATAAATCTCAGGTTAGGAAGGCCTGGCAGGAAAATAATTAAGCTAGTTCCCAAAAATGGATTTTATCTGTGTAGACAAACAGCCTCCCACTGGATTTTATGCTGGACAACCTCTACAGGGACTAGACAAGCTGTGTGCGTGCATTTGCACATCTGTGTCAGCAATAGCTGCAACATAGTAGTTGAAAAGCATTCATTAGATTGCACATTTTAGCATAAGAACCGAATCCCAATTGTGGTGATGGTGGTGTTGGTGCTGGTGGTGGATTCACAGTTTAGGCTGATCTGCTGCCATTGGACCAGATTAGTTTGCCCTGGTCTTGGATGGACTAACAGTCACCCACTGAACGAAAGTCTCCAAGTAATAATTCTTATTTCTGGAGGACATTTATTGCAGGACATGTTTTCCCTTTCAGAGAAGCTATGTTCAAACTATTGGTTTACAGCATGGAAACCAGTGCATTTCCAATTGTAAAACATGGTGGTGGCAGTGCTGGTAAATTGGGACCACCTGTATTCAAGGGTCTCGATGTGGTTGTTTTTTTTTTCTGCATCCAAGAAGCAATTATGGTATTCATACCTGCCCAAACGAATCGCACCAAGGGTGAAAACGAACCAAGGCCAGATTTAACCAGACTAAAAAGTGCAGATATGATACCTCCCCAATAGTCTTAAACCTTAAACCTGAGTCTCCAGGTAACGCTTCCTTTAGCTTGTGGTTGAGGATACTGGATATTATGAAAGTGAACTGCTCTACTCTAACTTTATCAAGGTGATACCTACAGGAGCTTTAATAACAAGCTCTAGAAAAGTTCAAATCTGCTCATACATCTGCTGTGGTAGGACTGCAGGGCATGTTTGTCCTTCCAAAGATGGATACAAGCAGCATACAAACAAGCCTAATTCCAATTGTGAAACATGGTGGTGGTAGTATCAGAAAATGGTGCTATTCTGCTTCCATTCAAAGAGATCTGCTTGCCAGCGATACCATGTAGACTAATCGTCTCCCACTAAACCAGTAATCTCCAAGTAATGATTCTTCTTGATTTTGGTTGACAATCCTGGATTTCCTCAGAGTGGACTGGTCTACGTTCACTTCATCGAGGTCCAAAAAGGTCAACATTCAATAAGTCATTGTGATATGAAGGCTGGAGAAAAAGGGTCAAGCTTCTTTCAGAGCTTTCCACGACCAGGCTTTATTCATTCAGGGCATGAGGAACCTTCACAGTGTCCATCTACAGTTCATGCCTCGACCATTTTCCAAAAACAGTGGCGACCAAAAAATCCTGCAACCTACACTGGCTAGGCTTTGGCCTTCTTCACGCATGGGCTGTACCAAAGCTGCGCTCTCACCACACGGATGTGGGAAGAAGGAGCCATGCTGTGGAGCATCCTGAGGAGTCCGTGGGTAGAGCTGTCTTCTTCTCTGTCATTACATTCGAAAACAACTTTGGTGTTTTGGAGACAGTTTCTTAAGAGATGGACACAAGAGCTTGGACGTGACAAAGATTTTGCCCAACTAGGAGAACATGGAAGAAATATGGTTTGATGGATCTGTTCCTGGGACCAGGAAAACATGTAGATCTGGTGATGCTCATCTGGAAGACTGGAAGATGTTACCAAACAAGTATCCAAAGATCTGCAGGACCTTGCTTGGCGTGTATGGAATTGAGGGGTTTCCTAAAGACCACCTGGATGAGCCAGAAGAGCCAAAATAGAACCTCCGAGCTTAAATAAGAAATGTTATGTCTGGTAAAAAACTGAAACACTGTATTTCAGCATAAGAATCGCATCCCAGCTATGAAACATGGTGGTGGCAGTATCACAGTCTGGTGCTGGACTATCACTTCTGGATTATTCTCTTCAGGAATTGATGCGAACATGGTAAAGTGTGTAGAACAGTGTTTCATCATCATCATCATCATCATCATCTTAACCGCTTGGTCCAATTCAGGGTAGTGGATGGATATTCACCATCAAAAAAAGGTCAACATTCAGTCCTTGCGTGGTTAGTGTGGTGCAACAGATAAAACCGATAAAACCACTAACTAGCACCATGTGAGAGACCAGGGTTCGATTCCCAGTCTGGGTGCACTACCTCAATACGAGTCCTTGGGCAAGACTCCTATCACTGCATTGGTCCACCTCTGTAATATGAATAACCTTGTAAGTCACTCTGGATCAGTAAATGCTATAAATGTAAATAATGCACTGCCTTCCTAGTCTGGACCTTGCATGGGGTGGATCCACATGGTCATCCTACGTTACTTGTGCAAGCTAAGCCTGACTTGGGTATGTGAGCTGCCTGGCCGGCCAACAAGTGCTCACCTGGCTCCAAGACATAGGTCCTGGTACCCCTTTTCTGGGCAGGGTACTCACTTTTATTGTGCTGTGTCTCACTGGGGACGTTTTTTTTTTTTTTTTTGGGGGGGGGGGGGGGTGGTTCAGGAACTTCACCCCAGCCCTGCTTGCCTTGGGAGACTCTACCAGGAGCTAACAATCCCTGGCTGTCCAGCGACTAGGCGCTCGCCTGAGGACACTACCCCCACGCCTGGCTCCAAGACATAGGTCCTGGTACCCCTTTTCCGGGTAGGGTACTCACTTTTATTGGGCTCTGCCTCATTGGGGATGTTTTTTTTGGGGTGGATTGTGTTTCTCAGGAACTTCACCCCAGCCCTGCTTGCCTTGGGAGACTCTACCAGAAGCATACAGCCCCTGATGACTAGCCCTGGAGATCATCCCTTCTGGTCGCCCATTCTTAGCACTGCAATGACACTGCCATGCTTTTACCCTGTGCTGCAAATAGATCAGGACATTTCTGGAAAACAGTGAGTACAGTGAGTACTAGTAAGTGCGGCTCTAGTGCATCTCTGGGAAAGCGAGAAATAGAGAAACAGAGACAGACAGAAAGCTTCATTCGGCATAAAAAAAAAAAAACTTTATAGAAGAAGTCTTCATTGCAAACCTCAGTGGGCCAAGAGTAGAGACCTGAGGCACTCCAGTAGACTTCATGAAGGAGGGAGAGAAATCTCTTTGCTACCCTCTTGTCCCCAGCATGGCAGGGAGCCACTCATGTGAGATCCATTAAATCACCAGCAGCAGCGATTTAGCGTAGAGGTCCAGGGCCGGTGCAGTCAGTCAGACACTCCCACATCCCGGGCTGAGGAATCTTGTCTGGCTTGCGAAGGTAAAGAGTATTGCAATGATATCAAATGCCTTAATTCACGGTCTGCGCACTACACTTAACTTCATTACGTAGCTCATCTACATCATCCGTCACCGGCTAGAGATAAAACGCATGAGATATCACAAGTGATCGATTGTGTGGGCAGGAATGGTAAAACCATTATCTAGTCAATGAGGCCCTTTGGTTGCCTTCATAACCAGAGTCTGCTAATGCACACATGCTGTGGCTACCTGACACTAAAAGCATCCAAAAGGGTCTGGAGAAATAGGAAAGCAATCTGGAGTTTCAACCATGCATTAGCGACTTGGCTCCTGCAGGCCTGTGGGACTGCATACTGATTAAATAATCTGGTTTGTAAATAGAGCTTTTATTTTTTAATGTGCCCCTGTTTTCCACGTCTGGATCTTATTGGGATTTCGCTGATACCTTTTCCAGGTCTCCCCGGCTTTTTAACATCTCACCCATCCCCTGCTCCGTGACCCCTCTCATCTCCCACAACGTGCCAGGTCGCGTCTCGTTGCGTGATCGCGCACGAACAGCATCTCCGCGCTTTCCGAGGAGGCTTTGCTGGATAGATTTACTGAAGAATGTCGACAATTGCGCAAAAGCGCGCCCGGCGCTACCAAGAGCTCTCCGTCCATGCCGGAGCGTCCAATTTTCCATCACATAGTTGCTAAACCATTGCTGAGATAAATCTCCAGCTTTCTGGCCTACAGCAGAATGAGCCCTTCATAGCCTGACTTGGTCATAATGCCTTAAGCATGTTTTCACCAAGGGGTCACGGCGGGTTTTGATGGAGGCTTGGGCCATTGTGTCTGTCCCTGAGATTAGCTGTGGACAAGCTGACGTTTGATGCAGGGGACGCTGCTCTGCTTGCCAGAGTGAAGAAAGTGAGACGTGTTTCTGGGATACTCATACAGTAGCCTGGCCGCTCAGCCCTAGCAGTGCATGTTCCCTCAGCCTGTTCCTCCACGCTGACGGACTTCAGCACCAACGGACCAGTGCTAGACGTCCAGTCTGGGGCTGTTCAGTCTTTTTATACTCATTTAAATAAAGTGAGGAAAATATAAAGACCTTCTCTCAGGACCAGTTTACACAACACCCCATTACTCCACCCCATCTCCTCAACGCCTTGTTACTCCACCCCATCTCTTAAATGCACCAATCTTCTCAACGCATCTCCTCAATTCACCAATACTCCACCCTTGTCTCCTCAACGGCCCATTATTCCACCCCATCTCCTCAATGCCCCGATACTCCACCCCATCTCCTCAACACCTTGTTACTCCACCCCATCTCCTCAACACCTTGTTACTCCACCCCATCTCCCCAATGCCCCATAACTCCACCCTATCTCTTCAATGCACCAGTCTTCTCAACGCATCTCCTCAATGTACCAATACTCCACCCTCGTCTCCTCAACGGCCCATTATTTCACCCCATCTCCTCAACACCCTGTTACTCCACCCCATCTCCTCAACACCTTGTTACTCCACCCCATCTCCCCAACGCCCCATAACTCCACCCTATCTCTTCAATGCACCAGTCTTCTTAACGCATCTCCTCAATGTACCAATACTCCACCCTCGTCTCCTCAATGGCCCATTATTCCACCCCATCTCCACAATGCCCCGATACTCCACCCCATCTCCTCAATACCCCATTACTCCACCACATTTCCACAATGCCCTGATACTCCACTCCATCTTCCCAACGCCCTGTTTCTCCACCCCATCTCCTCAACACCTTGTTACTCCACCCCATCTCCTCAACACCTTGTTACTCCACCCCATCTCCTCAACACCCCATTCCTCCACCCCATCTCATCATCTGTTTGCCTAAAAAAACATCCGGCAGAATCCGGTAAGCACCCCGTAGCGGCAGGTTCTTGTACTGTGGGCAAATGAATGTGTCGTCCATTAATGTTCTCATACTACATTACCCAGCATTACACACACACACACACACACACACACACACACACACACACACTTCACACTGAGACCCCCCTGACAGCACTAAATAAATACTGGCTAGTAAAGCCTATGTTAATGAACACAGCAGTAGCGCTAGCTATCTGCCTTCCCTCTGCTTTACCAGCAACAACATTTCAGACAGCCTGCCCTCAGGTATCCACCCCAAAGCACTTCCTCTCCCCTTCAGGATGCATCCTCAGATACAGGCCTGAGTGTCCCTTTATCAGCTGCCCCAGTGTGCACTGACTCTACACCTGAAAAGACAATGTGAGCAGCTGGTCACTCTGGATCAGTAAGACGCGTGACCGCATTTCAGGGCAGAAGGCTTCAGTATAATGTCCAGCAGCATCAGCAGTTTCTGTACAGGAGGAATATAGCAGTAGGAGGAAGATGTGTATTCTCACCTATGTGTATTCCACTTATGGCCCCGTAGTCTGGATCTTCCCGTGACATGACAGAAGAGGGCAAAGGAAGCAGAGAAAGAGCACACTCTAATTAAATAATGATAAATATGAGTGAAGAACATGGCAACCCTTAATTAGACAGTCTGAAGGGACAAGGGAGAATTGCTATGCTACTGTTTTTTCACATCATATAAACTTTTAAGTCTGAAATAGTGGAAAATTAGAGGTGAGCAAATGATGCGTAGCACGAAGCTGAAAGGATGAAAGATTACCTTCCTCACTGTCTGGTCAGTGAAAGGGAAAAAGAGAGAGAGAGAGAGAGAGAGAGAGAGAGAGAGAGAGAGAGAGAGAGAGAGAAAGTGTGAGGGGGGAGAGAAATAGAGAGAGAGAGAGTCTCTTATTAAACATTTTATACATATAAGTGTATTTCAAAAAACATTGTAACCTCAATTTCTCCAACATAACTCAAAGTAACTTTATTTTTTCGTACCATTTGAGCGATTCCTAATAAACAAATAAAATAATCCAGTTTATGAAACATACATATAATATAATACATATAATATATCGTCTGTGTGTCACTGTCACTCAAAACTCCAACAATTCTCCAAAAATCTGAATTTTACAGGAGAAGCAAAAAACCTTCTTAACTTTCAATGGAAGTCAATGTAAAATGATTCTAGTCATTTAGGAGCATTTCTATTGGTCCATTCATCACAAAATTGACCAATGACCAATGTAAAGAACAGTTGACAGATTCACATTAAATGAAAAAGTGAAAAATAGAAAATTCTGATAGTCTGAACTCTCATATATATCTGATATCTCAACTGTTTGATGCCTCTGAAAGCTACATCGACCATATAATTGGTTATAAATATGTATTTAATTATAGTATTATACCATAGTTCTGGATGAGGTGTTTGTATTTTGGTGGAGGGATACATGCAGGCTGTTGTGAGGCAAAATAGGATTCAGAAAACGTATTCAGTTTAAATTTTCCTCTATTTTACATCATCAACATTACATATAAGACTCATAAGACACATGATCAAGTTCACTGGACAGTAAATGAAGTGTCTATACTTGTGTTGTCGTCCTGGTGACGCCTGGTTCCATTCACCACCACAGTGAAGAAATCTGAGTCGGTAAGTTTCTTAACAACGAACCGTTTCAGACCAAACCCACTCTGATATATTAACAATTTAAATATAATGGCTGTGTTTAGAGGGCAATAATTAAGTTACACAGCAAGTTTGAAATATGGGTGGGATTCCCCTTTAAATCTTTCACAATAGCTACAATATCGTCGCTGTCGTGCAAAACCTTATATGTCTAGTTTTGCCGTTTTTCACTTTTTGACATAATTTGAAACGGGCAGTTGTCCTTTACATTGCGTCCAAATTCCCTGAGGAACGGACCAATAGAAATGCTCCAAAATCACTTGGAATATAATTTTTTTACATTGACTTCCATTGAAAGCTAAGGCGGTTTTTCCCTTCTCCTGTAAAGTTGCTGTTTTGGATGTTTTTGTGTTTGACAGCAATAAAATGCTGTGTTATTCACTTATACAGGACATTACACACACACACAAACATGTCCTGAGTTCTTATGGTTTGAACCCGGTCCTCGGTGCTATCTGTCCCAGGAAAGAGGGTAGACATAAAAAAAGACTTGCCGTGCACCTCATCAATCAGCCTGGCTGTATAATCAGAGTGCGGGTGATGGCATTTTTAATGCTTATATTTGGAAACATCACAGAGGGTGAGCACACGAGTGGCGGGATTGGCTGAACACAGGCAGACACCTCGTCACTGCAGCCCTGTCATTTCGCTGCCCTCCTGGATGTAAACATTGTAATGATAGCAGGGTTGGTGAGGGATGTGCCGTACAGACGGAAAAAGCAGAGCAGGGACGATTATTTTGGACGGGGAAGAACATGCTTTAATGTCGCAAAAATGAGACACACGGGACAGTGGAAGGCCACAGCTTGGGGTGTGTGTGTGTGTGTGTGTGTGTGTGGCCTTGGACAAGGGCAGGGTTGCAGAGAGACAACAGGCCATCGTGCTTTTCTATAGCTTTGCCAGGTCTTGAGTACAGCACTGCGGGTGGCATTTGTTTGACCTCATGTTATGTAGCAGGTGTGAGTCTTTGAGTGTGTGTGTGTGTGTGTGTGTGTGTGTGTGTGTTTGTGTGTGTCCTGACTTTGTAGAAGAACTGGGAGTGCCAAAGACCATAGTGTGAAGGAAGTGGCTGAATCTGCAGGTGTATGGAAGCTTACGGTCATACAGGTCTACTAGCAGTGGCAGAAATCCCACCAGCCTACAGGAAATTCTCCTCAAACTTCTAGAAGCAAGTCTTGCCTGGAAGCCAAAGGTGTCAAAAGTATTCCCATTCATTCCTCAGGTAGAAGTGAGTGGAGATACTAGGGTTTAAAAGACTTCTATAGAAGCTGAAGTACCAACTGAAGCTTTTTACTCCAGTAAAAGTGTAAAAGTACTGGTTTCAGAACGACTTCAAGTAGAAAAGTAAAAGTAATGGAAGGAAAATAAAGGCCGAAAGCTTAGGCCGCGCCACAGGGGTCTATAGTGCACTACCCCCCCCCCCCCCCCCCCCTTTTAGAGAAACATTTCTCTAAAAGTCATAATGAGGAGAATGATCTATTAAAATGTTGATGTTAAAAATGTTGGGCTGCACTAGGCTCCTGTTTCAGCTGCAGATCTGCCCATTGAAAATGAAGCATTTCAGTAATATCAGCTCTATTAAAGGAGCGTCTCTGTGCTCTACTGAGCATTAACATGAGCTTCATGGAGGAAAATATGAGGAGTCGTTGTCTAGAAGTTTTGTAAAGCTGCAGAAAGTCAGACTTCAGAGGCGTGTGATCAATAAGCTTTATTGGAATGTAAATGTGGGGCTCAGTCGGGACGTTTCACTGCAGCTCTCTTGAGTCTCTGCCACGGACACAGTTTTCATACTAGACTACAGACGTCTGCTGTAAGCTCACTGGAGAGTGACGGGACGGGTGCAGGTGCGATGGATTGCTTATAAACCAATAGGGAGTCAGAATGGTGTCTGTTTATACTTCTCATCCAACCACGATCAGACTCACACTTTCCGGATGGAGAGATTTATCTGGAGAGGGTTTGGGACCGGTGGTCCCTGTCTGTCAGTTTCGTCACTTTCTGCCATAACTAGGAATGGGATTTCTGCCACTGCTGGTAGACCCGTATGACCGTTAGCTTCCATACACCTGCAGATTCAGCCACTTCCTTCACACTATGGCTTTCACACGAATGCAATCACTCCCTTTCAACCCGTTTTCCACACATCCAACGAGACCGATCCAATTCACTCCAACCCCGCAGGTATTTATAGCTCCATCATCCTCGTGCAACGCCATCTGCAGGAGCCTGAGGTTACTACCGGGGAGGATATGCTTCTCACATTTAAACAAAATAGCAAATCCTGTGTGTCCATCAGTGTGAAAAGGTCCTGACTTACAGGGCAGCTGTCACTCTCTCTTCAGCCAGCACAGATGGGCTTTTATAGGCCTGACCGTCACTTTGAGCAGATGTGGGATGACTTTTCAAGATGAGATGATGAGAATATTCCAGATAAGGCCGCGTCCCTCCAGCTGCTGTCTTTTCTCGGTGTAACTGCATCACTGAGTTTATAGTGCACTCCAATAACATCGAGTTAATCTACTCAGATAGAGTCGTCGCATTTAGATGGGCCTGTTGATTCTGGTGGCTGAACTGTTCTGAACTGCACTGGAAACAGTGTTTTCAGTATTGTACTATATACACTAACTGGACAAAAATATTGGGACAGCTGCTCATTCCATGTTTCTCCTGAAATCAATGGTATTAGAACAGTTTATCCTGCTTTTGTTGGAGTAACTGCCTTTACTGTCCAGGGAAGAAGGCGTTCTACTAGATTTTGCAGGAGACTTTCGGTGAGGATCTGATTGCATTCAGCAACAGAAGCGTTAGTAACATCAGGATGATGGATGATCAGCAGCCCACATCATCCCCAACTCCCAAACTCACCGAAAGGTATTGGATGGAGCTCCAACCATCACTCCAGAGAACACAGTTGTTTCACTGCTCCACAGCTCAATGCTGGGAGGCTTTATACTCCGCTAACTCACACCTGGTGCCAATAGGGTTATGTTTATCTGCCACAGAGAGTCCTATTCTATTGGCAGTATTTCTCTAAAGGGACTTAACAAGCTGTGTATGTGCATTGGCACACTTCCATGTTGCTGAATGCATTTATTGGCAGGGGTGTCCACAAACATTTGGACATACGTATCCATCTGCGTACCTCTTCAATGAGCGTGCAGAAGTCTTCAGCTGTAAAGGACGCCACTCGGAGCGGGTGTGTGTGTGTGTGTGTGTGTGTGTGTGTGTGCAGAGTAACCACAATCCCTGTGACCTTGAGAGAGGATCTTTCCGGGCTTTCGGGGCGGACGTGTTGTTCGCACACAGTAAAACACTTTTTTAAAGTGTCCAGCAGAGCTGCTGGGATTTACAGCACTTCCTCGAGCGCTATCGGGTTTATTCGCCCCGCTCACGTCTCCAGAGGGGCGCTCCACAGCCCCTGGCTCCAACTCACTCCATCTATCTCCGTCTATCTCCATCTCTCAGTCTCAGTCCCCTGCCATCTCAGCCGCTCCACTCGCAAAAGTGTCGGGTCCTTTTCTCGTATGTCATCAGGCAGGAGGAGGAACACCTCTCTCAGGCCTGAGAGAATGCAGGTTTTCTCGGATGCTTCTTGGACGAGTCCTTCATTTTGAAAAACGGGCCTCAGGTCAGAGGTCAGAGGTGTGCTGCAGATGAGAGGCACGCAGGTGTTACAGCAAATTACAGCTACCTTAAGAAACAGCAGATAGCCTCACAGGTATCCAAGGTATTTATAGAAATGGGGCCTTTTCTCAGTGCCACTATAGCCTGGTTACTGGTTACCAAACACCATGACCTGGAAACCAAAGCCACACATATCCGTATTCCAAAAAGAAAAAAAAAAAAATCACATTTGGGTTGACGTCAAGCTCCAACGTTAGACAGACGTTGAATTTTGGTGACTTAACACCACAGCTCAAAGCCAACGTCTACTTTAAATAGATGGACCATCCTTTACGACTTTTACAATCTAGCCAGTTGCAACAGGATGCATCTGCCTGACCCCGAAGCTTCTCACCTTTACCCTCTAGGCCTCTATCTGCATCTTCAGAAAGTGTGCATACCAGATTTTCACACATTAACCAGTGTAATATTCAACAGACGTTTGTAGGTGTAGAATGTAGGTGGCCCGCTCCTGCAAAAATATTGCCGCTGCAGAATTTTATGCAATGTCCTGCAGGGGGCTCTTAATTTGAAAAAAGACAGATACAGGTAGTGGAGATATACGGTGATGCCTAAGCCAGTCTTCCTAAATTTATGCAACCGACAAAAGGGAGGGACAAATAAAGACAGGGAGAGGACAGAAGACAGAGTAGGTAGATTAAGCAAGCTAGCATTGAGTTTTTATGAGGTTTTACAGTTGGCAAGAGCATTGTAGCGTGAAGGAGGTACCATACCCGACTCACACAGGTGCACAGAGTACTTTTCAATTCCCAGCCCTCCTCCCAGCAGTCCAGAAACAGTGTTTTCAGTATCGTACTATATACACTAATTGGACAAAAGTATTGGGACAGCTGCTCATTCTATGTTTCTCCTGAAATCAAGGGTATTAGATTAGATTGTTGGAGTAACTGCCTCTACTGTCCAGGGAAGAAGGCGTTCTACTAGACTTTGCAGGAGAATTGCAGTGAGGATTTGATTGTATTCAGCGACAGGAGTGTTAGTAACATCAGGCTGATGGCTGATCAGCAGCCCACATCATCCCCAACTCCCCAGCTCATCCGAAACGTATTGGATGGAGCTCCAATCATCATTCCAGAGAACACAGTTGTGCTTTGAGTACTTTGAGTACTTTTTAATTCCCAGCACTCCTCCCAGCAGTCCGGAAACAGTGCTTTCAGTATCGTACTATATACACTAATTGGACAAAGGTATTGGGACAGCTGCTCATTCTATGTTTCTCCTGAAATCAAGGGTATTAGATTAGATTGTTGGAGTAACTGCCTCTACTGTCCAGAGAAGAAGGCGTTCTACTAGACTTTGCAGGAGAATTGCAGTGAGGATTTGATTGCATTCAGCGACAGGAGCGTTAGTAACATCAGGATGATGGCTGATCAGCAGCCCACATCATCCCCAACTCCCCAGCTCATCCGAAACGTATTGGATGGAGCACCAACCCTCAATCCAGAGAACACAGTTGTGCTTCAAAACTGTTTTAGTTAGATGGCTTAGTTAGTATGATAGGGTCTCTCGCAGCATACTACTGCACCGCCTCCTTCAGACTGGACTACAGCACCGATCAGAAAGACATGCATCTGGGTCATAAGACGATATTTACAGTATCTGCAGTGGAGTGGAGCGGTGAGCGAGGTCGCCCTGTTCTTATCTGCCCAGGCTGCTCTATCCGTAGCTAGCCCTTGCTGCAAATCTGGTCATCATCACAGCTGAGCGAGCTTACCGGCGCTGGGCTTTGGCACTCTTGCGGCATGGAACAGGGCTTCGGGCCGCCGCAAGGCGACTCTCCTGCAGAGAGAACACAGGAACTAATCTGAAACCATCACTTTCACAGCCAGATCCACGACCTCCTCTCCCTCCGCGCGGCGCACTCCGCACTTCCCTCAAACCGCGAACCTAAAACACAAAGGCCTCAATTCACAGCCTGCTGAACACCCCCGCGTCCAGGTTCGTAGGTGGCTGCCAAGAAACTGCTACTAGAGCTGAAGTCTGTGATACACATCATGGAGTTTGAGCGCCGCGCGATTTTCCATCCACTCCGCGTCCAAAGCGCATCAGCACCTGTGCCATTATTTTGCGTGATTACTTGATCTGGGCAGATGCATTAATAGCGAATAAATAGAGCAGCTGCCTGAGAAATTCCCATCATTGTTTGGAGGCCAGTACATACCTGTCTGGATGTAATGGATGGGGCTCCGAAAATGTGGATGAGGATGCTTTGTGGCTCTCGTGAGATGCGTGCTTTTGACTGATAGACTAAGGGGTTGTGCCTGTCTGCCGCTGACCATGCCTCATCTCCTTGTATGACCGTATGATGAGAGGAGCAGCGATTGAACTTGGCTTTGATTGATTGAGTTGAGCAAGAGCCTGACGATGGGGAATGTTGTTGTTGTTGTGGTGTCTGTGACATTTTTAGCTGCAAAGGACCTCAC